>NW_026939660.1:0-9296 GCF_032062105.1 Saccostrea cuccullata | reverse complement strand
ATTATAAAAACTTATTTTTGTATCATTACTTTATATAAAGATAGAACTTTTCTGTAAATTACAAAATCTAGGTCAATTGCGTTATAAAGATATCACAATTTAATTTGGATTCTCGGAATTTTCTCCGACTCGGAAGAAAATACAAAAGATTTAAATAACACATTACAGAGAAGATTAAATTATATTATTAGATGAAACGAGGTGTTCTCCGTGTTCAGAATTGTATGAAAAGCTTTAATTTAAATGTATGAACTATATTTCTTTACTTAATTTTGTATTTTTCAAAAATAAGTTTTTTTGATCAGTTACGCCATATATGGCATTAACCTTGATCTCACATTTCTTAAATAAGTTTTAAATAAATCATACAAAATATTTTTTATCAAACAAATGCTGATACGTATTTATGAAAACTATCAAATCAAATGCATCAAAAACCTTTGACCTTGAACTTTCCTGTGACCTTGACCTCATTTCCCCTAAATGTGCATTTTGCTTAGTTTTGAAGACACCATTTAAAATACATTTATGTAAGCTTATGCACTTATACATTATCTGTTGATATTTATCATGTACACTATAATAACCAACCTTCTAGATTTCAATTTGAATTGTAAAAGAACTTTTCAAGATATTCTCATCAAATTTCTTACACTAATACAACTTTTCATGTTGCATTACTAATATACCTTCGGCGGGTATTCATATCCAATGGATATATTTCTATTTTTCTCTGCAATACGTAAATGATTCATGCATTAAAAAGTTCTAGCAAGAACACAAAATATTGTAAAGACAAACGGATAAAGAAACAAGTTCATTCATATGCACCCCTTCCCAAACCTTGTTTGCAAAGATATAATGATTAATAAAATCAACCCCTACCAAAACGAAATCCAGGCACGGCGCCTACAATATCAGAAAAGGAACTAAATCCGGGAACGACATATCCTCCACACCCTCCCATGTGCATCTCAAAAAACCTGAAGTACTCTCTTGGCAAACGCAGACTATAGTCCCTGGACACATCGATCCATTTTCGCATATAACTATTATAGCAACAACGCCTATGATAGCTGTGAATTGGTAGAGGTGAATTGTTGTAGAAAAAGGCGATGTAAGAATTTGGATTTGCGTCACAGTTTCTAAATTCCCAGTCTTTAGATCCGGCACGGTATCCTTGGGTATTACGGTTTGCAGCAATGTCTTTTGGGAGGAATCCAACATAAATGTACTTCCCTAGAAATGGAACATTCAGTGGTGTATTAAAGCCCTTATTTTTGTCGACCTGAAAACTCAATGAAACCTGTAGCTGTACCGATTTAACTCTTCCATTGTTGTGCTATATCGCTTGCCAGAAGTCCGAAGGTGGACAACTTTGATTTCTTTTGATGTTGTGTAAAGTCCGCCCAAATCAAATGAGGAACCTGGGTAGTTTTGATGTACGTGTAACCATGGAATCTTGACGAAAACTACAGAAGACTGTGACCGTCTGTCTGTCCTCAGTAATCAGCTGATACTCCCCACTCTTGCTCTGTGGGTATCTGGATAAAATATCCTTACAGGAACCTGGAAAAAAAAACAATTGTTGCAAATTTTGAATTTACCAGGTGGCTTTAAAATGCAAAATTTACAGCGTAACATAATAGTTAACAAATAACCGTTAGAACCTTTAAAATCAAGCATAGCAAATACACGTTTTGGTGTATACGAGTAGTGATTAAAAAATGATAAGATAAAGTTTTGTCTAAATTCTTTGGAATGATGATACTGTCTTAAAAAAGGCCTCTTGAAAATTCAACTTACGATATCCATCCTTGCACTTTGCAGAAATAAGAATGGAAATATCTAAAACCAAAAGAAAAGTCACAAGGAACCTGTACTCCATGATGAATACTAATAATTGTAATGAAATTGATCTTTTATATACTAGTATGCAGTCGATAGAATCTATAGCAAGTTATTTTGTTTCACACTGTAGTACTAAGGTCCAATAGTGTATGAAATGGGCGGGTACAATTCGATGCGGACGGCCGAAAACATTGGATTGAAATTCTAGTGTGAAATTCATTTTCAATCCACTTGAGCTGTTTTCAAAAGCAAAGTGTGAATGTACATGTATGATCCAAAAGACAAATAATTTCAATTCCCAAATACACGTTGGTTGAAATTAATATTGATATGAGTTTATAGCCTATAATATAATCTCAAGGACACTGGTAAAATTCATAGATGACATATTTTTTCAGGAGACGGCCATTTGATTCTAGAAGGGGGGGGTCAAAAATTGTCAAATCAGTTCATGCTTTGTACCAATTAATTTTTAGGATGACAAGAGCGTTTTTAGTTTTGTATTCAATGAAAAATGTTTCACATCTTTCTTCTTTATTTCTCAGATCATTAAGCCCCCCCCCCCCCATAAATTATACCAAACAGAAATCAAATATTTGTCCTTCATATTTTTCTTTAAAACGCTGGACAGAAAATTCCGATTTATATATTATTTTCAAACTATATTTTTAAACTAAATTGAAAGTATTTGTCTTCTGGGTCAATCAGAGTAATAATTTGCCCTCTAGCGTAGCTGAGTTGGATTGAAAATAAATTTCAAACTAGAATTTCATTTCCAATGTTTTCTCGGTCGTCCGCTTCGAATTGTACCAGCCCATTCCATTGTCTATCATTAAATGTTTTGATTGTAACTGATAAAAATGACGTAAAGCTGCATTTTTCCAATCTTGCCAGCTAATGTTCAGCGGTCTATTTAAAATTTAAATTAGAGAAGATAGAGAGCTTTTATTTTGTTTGGAAACTGAATATATATATATATTAATCTCTTTTAATTAAAACACATGCCAGTGACACTTTTTATCCAATTTCTGATTGTTTTAGAACTCATTTTTTGGTATGACCCTTAGTATACTGGAAACTGGCAGATCTTATGATTTCCTAGAATAGTTTCTTCGTTCTGAAAGGTGTTTTTTCAAGTTTGGAGAACGAAACAAGTCAAAAGGCGTAAGATCTGGCGAATATTGTTAATGTGAAAAAACACCAACTTTCTGTTTACCCCCAAGACTCCTTTACACTTCAAGGCGTGTGGGTTTGGACGCTGTCATGAAGAAATTTAATATAATAGATTCCTGATTCTAGGCCGTTCCTCCAATAAACCTTTCGATTTTTATGCAAAGAAAATTGCTTCCAGAGTCCTCTAGAAATTAAACCGTCTGCCCGAGTACGAGTTTGAACAACTATTCCACCAATATTTAAGAAAATTGCATATAAATCTGTCTTTGTGCTCATGCAATTCTTTGCTCTTGTCAGACCTTCGCTGTTTTTATCAAGTACATTTTATGGTAAATTTTGTTTTTAAGGTTTTAAGCAATAGATTCAAGTTCCATTATTTCTTTGAATATCAAACAAACGTAGATAACTACAATTACTGATATTTTAAAATGATTGTTAAGACATTCGTATACGCTGTCGTTTTCACTCATTTTTCATAATATAGGGTGACCTTTGAGTATCAAGCTTTTTTACCGTCAAAAGTTTTTTAAAAACAGTGTAAACTAGATGCTGTCATGAGACAGTAATACCCGCACTATGGTGTTTGCCTCTAAATATACACTCATTCATATTGGACTTTCCAAGGAAGAAGTCAAAATAATTCTATAATTATCACCGTACATGTATTCGTCAAATTGAACATAAAATTTTCAGATGACCATATCAACTCTGAGCCTCACATATGTATTTTAAAATACTTAATTCATAACCAGTCTGAAATAACAGAATTTAATTAATGATTGAAGTAAATTACTTAATTAGATTCAAATAAATAATTTTCCCATAATTTGGAACTTTTTAAATTTACTTTCTCAACGACATAAAATATTATTTTAGTACAAAGCGTTTTTGATGAATTTATCAAAATGTGCAAACTGATTTTCGTATTTGGTCGGAAAAAAACCCATTGAAAATACAACCCGATTAATTTGTCAATGCCTATCTCCCCCCCCACACACACACACACACTCTCTCTCACTCTCACATTTTTTAAAAAACATAGTTTAGTTTATTATGATAGTTTGAAATTTGTTCTTGTACTAAACAGTTTCATTTTCTACATTCACATTGGGTTTGCGTCACCCATTATCATATTTATAGATATCACCTCTCGGCACACCTCGGCCAATTCATACTGGCAATGGAATCAGCAAAGGTTTGTCGAATGAGATTATTTAGCACATGTATGCTGACGATGCAGTGTGGTCAGTTAAAATCATTTGTGTTTTAATTGGATTATATGGATTATATTTCATGAATTCGTTGTCACGACCTATGACATTCGGTAAGTACAAGATTTAGTATAGATTGCATAAAAATAAATAAATGCAAATGGTTAGGTTGAAGTTCAAAAAGGGTCAACATGGTCAAAGATCATCGCATGCCACAGTCGACAAATTTCACATTGTCAAGTTATCTCCGTTGCGGACATTCAGTATATATAACAGACGCAGATCCAGAATTTTTTTTCAGAAAGGGGGGGGGTGTCACACCTCAGTCAAAAAAATCAGCCCAAGATTTCCTGAGATGGAAATAAAAAATAATAATAAAAACAATGATGGTGGAGTCCCTGTTTTCTAAGGGGGAGGATGTCCAAAGTCATTTTTATTCTCTACAGTACATATATAGTCTTATTTAAATAACTGCTAATTCCAGGGGGGGGGGTCTGATCTCCCTAGCCACTGACTCCCTGTACCTGAAATGACAATTGATCTTATGACTCCATAATAGTAGAAAATTTTTTCAATTGACTATTTATACATATTTTGTTTCCCATGTTTATGTATTTTTGTCTGTCCACGGAAACTTTAACCTTGCCCATATTTTTTAAGTGGATTGGGCTATACACATGGCTTCAATATTTCATAGGTAAATTTCTTTTGGCAAAACCTTTTAATGGGTACCACCAATTTTGACCTCTTGATCTCTTGACCTTGGAGTTTTACCCAATTTTACAAGAAAAATACCTTGAACTTGGCGTAAGTTTTGAACAGGTGGTGCTAGGACTTTCATGCTCTTACATGTGTAATCATTGTGAACTTTCAACAGGTATGATTATTTTTGACCTAGACCTTAGAGTTGAATCCAATTTAACTTTAACCTTGGCAATAACTTTTGAACAGGTGAGGAAGTTCTAGGGATTGCTCCCTTTTTTCACATGTGTATTCCTTGTGACAAGACTTTCCCTTTGATACCAACAATTTAGACCCTTTGACCTTGACCTTGGAGTTTGACTTACATTTGAGAAACTTCAACCTTTGCCAAAAGCTGCCATAACAGTTGCTGTCACAACAAACAAACAAATTACTAAAAAAAAACACAGAATACATGTACATATTTTATATTCAACAGATATACATCTGGTCATATCTCTAGTTCTCCCTTGAATGAGACATGGTGATATAAATTTTAAAAAATAATTATAAGAGTTGAAAAGGTTGTGCATATTGAAATATACTAAGCTCTGCGGATGAATTAGATATACCAGTTTAGCTTTATTTTGCTACCCAAAGCACCTTGATTAACTATTTATAAGCATACTGTTTTCTGAAATGTACTGATTTCTGTTGTCCATCTGTTTATCTGCAAACTTTTCACATTAACTTCTTAAGAACCACTGGGCTAATTTCAACCAATTTACATTTAAATATGCAGGGTACTTTTTAAGCGCCCGGATCGGTAGATCCCGGGCGTATATTGTTTTTGTCCTGTCTGTTTGTCTGTTTGTCTGTTTATCTGTTTGTCTGTTTGTCAACTTTAACCTTGGCCATAACTTTTGAACAATAAGGGATAGAGACTTCATATTTGGTAAGCATACTCCACTAATAAAGTCCTTTCAAATGACTTCAAGGTCAATGACCTTGTGACCTTGACTAAGACTTATATGCTAAAAATAGGTTTTTCCACTGTTTGTCATAACTTTTGAACCATAGGAGATAGGGACTTCATATTTGGTATGCGTACTCCACTAATAGAGTCCTTTCAAATGACATCAAGGTCAATGATCTTGTGACCTTGACTGTGACCTATATGCTAAAAATAGCTTTTTACACTTTTTGCCATAACTTTTGAACCATCAGAGGTAAGGACTTCATATTTGGTATGCATACTCCACCGATTAAGTTCTTTCAAATGACACCATGGTCAATGACTTTGTGACCTTGACTGTGACCTATATTCTAAAAATAGCTTTTTCCACTGTTTGTCATAACTTTTGAACCATAGGAGATAGGGACTTCATATTTGGTATGCATACTCCACCGATAAAGTCCTTTCAAACGACGGCAAGGTCAATGATCTTGTGACCTTGACTGTGACGGATATGCTAAAAATAGCTCTTTACACTTTTTGCCACAACTTTTGAACCATAGGAGATTAGGGACTTCATATTTAGTACGCATACTCCACTGATTAAGTTCTTTCGAATGACACCATGGTCAATGACCTTGTGACCTTGACTGTGATCAATATGCTAAAAGAAGATTTTTTTAACTTTGTTGCCGCCGGGCGCGTAGTGTTTCACAAACACATCTTGTTCCAACATAAATCTTCTTCTCAAGAACAGCAAAGACATTTATTGTCCCCATTTTTGCTAAAGGTAGTGTACATTAAATCTCATTTGTTTGTCAATCTGCCAATCTGTCACAATAAATTTAACCTTGGTCATCATGGTCGTATATTTTGAATGAGAAGAGATAGGACTTTTATATTAAACATGTGTATTAGTATTAAATGGGACAATACCATTCTACATACACTATGATTTTCATTACCCATGATCTTGAAGTTTGACCTAATTTCCTTAAAAAATTAATTGCTTTGAATTGATCATTTTGAAAGATAAATGAAAGGGCATTCATATTACCTGTGATAAGACCTTCCAAAATGTATCATGACTTTTTGACTCTGTGACCTTGACCTTGAAGTTTAACTTAGTTTTCATTAATGTTGTATTTCCTTTTCATTGAGAAGAGATTTGACTTTCACATTTCAAGTGAACATTACCCATAACAAGAGGCTCCCAACATGCTATGATTTTTTACCCCTTGACCTTGATGTTTTAACAAAATTTCAAAAGAGTGAACTCTCCCAAAAGATGATAAGACCACTGTTTAAAACAAAAAAGGAGTTTAGGGAAGACTGGGCTTTTTCCATAAAAAACGTTTTTTCATTTTGACCCACGGGCAAAATCAAAATTCCGACCTAACTGCACATCTACATGACCCAACCAACCATCTCCCAAAGATGATTAGGATGCTGAATAAATGTAAGAGGAGTTCAAAGATGGGGCTTTTTGAAACCTAAAACTGCACATCTGCATGACCCCACCAACCATCTCCCAAAAGCTGGTTAGGCTACTGAGTAAAATGTAGAAGGAGTTCAGGGAAGACGGGGCTTTTTGGACAAAAAACGTCATTTTTGACCCCCTTTTAACCCCCTGGGCAAAATCAAAATTCCGAAAAGCTTACTGCACATCTACATGACCCCACCAACCATCTCCCAAAAGCTGGTTAGGCTACTGAGTAAAATGTAGAAGGAGTTCAGGGAAGACGGGGCTTTTTGGACAAAATACATCATTTTTCGACCCCCATTTGACCCCCCGGGCAAAATCGAAATTCCAAAACCTTACTGCACATCTACATGACCCCACCAACCATCTCCCAAAAGATGATTAGGCTACTGACTAAAATGTAAGAGTAGTTCAGGGAAGACGGAGCTTTTTGCTTAAAAAACGTCATTTTTCGACCCCCATTTGACCCCCTGGGGCAAAATCAAAATTCCGAAAGCTTACTGCACATCTACATGACCCCACCAACCATCTCCCAAAAGCTGGTTAGGCTACTGAGTAAAATGTAGAAGGAGTTCAGGGAAGACGGGGCTTTTTGGACAAAAAACGTCATTTTTCAACCCCCATTTGACCCCCTGGGGCAAAATCAAAATTCCGAAAGCTTACTGCACATCTACATGACCCCACCAACCATCTCCCAAAAGCTGGTTAGGCTAATAAAATGTAGAAGGAGTTAGGGAAGACGGGGCTTTTTGGACAAAAAACGTCTTACTTTGACCCCCCGGGGCAAAATCGAAATTCCAAAACCTTACTGCACATCTACATGACCCCACCAACCATCTCCCAAAAGCTGGTTAGGCTACTGAGTAAAATGTAGAAGGAGTTCAGGGAAGACGGAGCTTTTTGGACTTAAAAAACGTCATTTTTCGACCCCCATTTGACCCCCTGGGGCAAAATCAAAATTCCGAAAGCTTACTGCACATCTACATGACCCCACCAACCATCTCCCAAAAGCTGGTTAGGCTACTGAGTAAAATGTAGAAGGAGTTCAGGGAAGACGGGGCTTTTTGGACAAAAAACGTCATTTTTCGACCCCATTTGACCCCCCGGGGCAAAATCGAAATTCCAAAACCTTACTGCACATCTACATGACCCCACCAACCATCTCCCAAAAGATGATTAGGCTACTGTTTAAAATGTAGGAGGAGTTCAGGGAAGAAAAGTGTGACAGATGGACGGACGGACGGACATGAGTAACAACAATATACCCGAACTTTCTTTTAGAAAGTGCGGATATAACTCTCCCGATATGATGTCTATCAAATTTGCTGTTGTCTTAAAGTCAATCCTACATCATCGAGTATTTTTGTTGAAATTTCGCAAACAGTACATAAGTGTTATAATTTTTTTGTTGGCAAGGACGGTACCTATTTTTGATGCCCATTATATAATGTTTTATCATTGAAATCCACCTGCTCATTTCTCTATGAAACAGGTATTGGTTACTGTAAATGTCACATATTTCAGTGAATATTTCTTTGAGATTTTTAACAAGTTTTACAGCAGCTTTAAATTTGTTTAAGCTTTTATTTTCACTTTAGTTTACCGATTCTTTACCATTCATTTATAATGCAGTGTCTCGAATAGCCCTTGTTTCCCAGCTTCTCACAATGAAACTATGTGATGAAAAGTGGTCACATGAACTGTTATAAATTCATTAAAGATTCAATTATGAGAGAAAGCCAATTTTAATGTCATATATCTGTATTGTATGTCATACAGTTCAGGACATTATTTTGAACAGCTAGCGCCCTCGGTCAATATACCGGTACTCCATGTATCTGAGGTCAATATCTGTCAGCCTGGGTCATTATAAATGCATATTGACCTACATTGAGTCCATATTTGTATAATATCATTGTGTTTATGTCATACCAGGGTGAAT
>NW_026939659.1:0-9447 GCF_032062105.1 Saccostrea cuccullata | reverse complement strand
CTTCCAACACCAAACTTTTTTTTCTTTAACTGGATGCTGTCCAGTATATTCCCCAGAGACAAATGAAATTACATTATCTTCTGTGCAATGTAAAAACTGTTTTTAACACTTGATGCTTCTTTTTTTTAAAGTTTTTATGAGTAGTTTTAAGCTGTAGTTCACGTTTTTGTACAGATATTCTAGATTCTATGTCTCAAACCTTATACATGAGCCCAAAATAAACAAGTCAATTAAAATTTTAAAAAACCTGTAAAATGCAGAAAAATGAACAAAAAGAGTTGAAAATTCCAGGTGCACAACTTCATATGGTGAATAATAATTGTACAAATTTTCAGATTAATCCTTGCAATAGTTTCTGAGAAACACATAAACAAAATCACAAAATAAAAATGAAAAAACACCTGTAAAATTCAAAATAATAATCCAATCAAGATGAAAAATATCAGGTGCACAACTTCATATGGTGAATAATATGTGTACAACTTTTCAGAGCAAATCCTTCCAATAGTTTCTGAGTAATGGTCCAGACAAAATCTCGTCTACAGACAGACGGACAGACGGACAGACAGACAGACGGACAGACGGACATGGTGATTCCAATATACCCCCTAAACTTCGTTTGCGGGGGGTATAAAAATGAAAATAACAAATACACATATAATATTATTGCATTAAAATTTTAAATACGGGTGTATTAATGCAATACGTCAACTGACCTTTGTAATTTAATAAAAAAAATCGTTATCTTACACGAAATCGCCGTGGCATCGAAATGTATAGTATAAAGTTTTTACAACTGTGGTACAGTGTAATAAATTCATTCTATAAGTAGTAGTTTTATCTTCTGAAGTCCACATTTTTCAATTAGTTAAAAGAATAAACAGATTTATCTTATTAGTAGATAAATTTTATCTTTTATACTACACGTGTTCAGTAACAATTTCACATGTTTTACGGCAATAAAAATCTTGTTATCAAAATCTTTAATTAAAAAATCATACGTATGTGCGGAAAAAAATGTTTTAATTATTTATTCACTTATTTATTTATTGTTTATTTATATTTTAGCATCTAACATTAGAATACAACAGAATAGTTTAAATGCAAGGAAAAAAATCTGAGGCATTCCGAATAAATCGTTCATCTTGCGTTCACCGATCGTTCACCGTTCACTGTAGTCATGACTCATGTTACATTTCTTTGAAAATCTATGAATTAATTAATAAAGCTGTTGTAGACTCGACAGGGTTGTGGACTCGACAAAACACAATTTACTGTAAACCAACTTTTATTTGCAGGGATATTTTTTTAGCAATTTATCGGGCGTAAACTTGTTTGCAATAATTAACTTTCATGATCAAGCCTTTTGAAAATAAAACACCTTTTGCATAAATAAATAAAGATCCTCGCTCGTGTTGTTATCTATACTTGTACAATGGTGAGCTGTTCTTTATAGGCATTATTTTTAAAACATGATTGTGACGTAAACCTTTTGTTTGTGTTGAACCATTCTCTAGCGTAATGTTGAGCTACATGTAACTCCCCTAACAATCCATTAGGCCAACATTTTTTTATTAAATGGTTTACGGGAATTTTTTTGAAAAAATTGGGTCGGGGGGATGAATAAAAATAAAAATAATCTATGCAGTCGACTAAAAAAATAAAAATAAAATTGGAAAAAGTGTGTGATTTTTTTATTTTTAATAATTCAATTAAAATTGCCATATATATGGTGTAGAGCTTGAAATATGATAACAACAACACAAATATTAAAATACACTACTAAACCCTTGGGAGAAATGGGTGAATCTATGGATTTCCTTATAAAAATACTCATTAAAAGATTACCAAAGAAAAAAGTTTGTTTAAAAAATAATTAAAATGTTCAAACAACCAACAAATGAAAAATACATTTTCAAGTTAAGTTTGGCTCATGGCTATCCAACACTCGGAACACTATGTTCAAATCAACCAACAAATGAAAAATGGGAATTTGCATTCACAAATACACTACAAAAATTTTAATCTGTATTTTCCAATACAGCATATGTTTTATGCACGTAATAAAATTTTGAAAGCTTGATAAAGTTGAAAGTATAGACAAATTTGAAAACCGTATCATTTGCAGTATTTATATATCTATTCTATAACTGTTTAAAATACACCAAATACTTAATACGAATTTCCAATTGTTTAAACATGCACCATGACCTTTTTTAAAAATGTTACACACGTTTGAAAACGTTTCATGGATATACATTCAGATACGTCACATTTTGATTTTCACAAAATTCGCACGTCTATTTATATTTCCACACGTATCACATCCATCAAATTTCAAAATATATAAAATGAGAACAAACATGTGTTGTTGAATCGTATTATTATAACATGGATGATTTACGTAACAACTGGAAAGGAACAGCTAGTAACTATTCTCTAGTCATTTCTTGTGCGAATTTCCAACGTTATAACTCCAAAACACAACAAAGGACATTGGATGTACTTTAAAGATTTTCCTGCTAAACGTATTAATTTACAGTTATAAAAATGTATCATGAACTATCGTGTCATAAGGGGCCAGTAAAATTTTGGTGGGCAACTTCTGTTAAAGTTCACATTTCTGACTGTCCATTAGTTGGAAAAGTTTTATTGCTGCTAAATCTTTATGCCAAAATTGGTTGCATGCTAACTGTAAACAAACTTTTATTCGCGTGCAAAAAAATTTCGTCAGGTTCAACAGCCTTGTCATCGCGACTATTTCTGCCGCGAACATTTTATTTTTTTTTGCTATTAGAAATAGTTCCAAAAAAGGCTTGATCGCGAAAATTAATCATTGCGAAAATTTGCTCCCAGTAAATTGCGAAATAAAGTCGTCGCGAATAAAATTTGGTTTACAGTAGTTATTTTGGTTACTAGTATTTCTCTAAATAAGTCGGGATTTTCTGTCCAAAAGCAACTCATCTTAATTTTCTGTTTTGTTAGTAAGACTTATTTGTTTGCAGACATCGATTCTCATTGATAATTTTCTTTAACATCCTTCAATCAAGCGTCATATAAAAAAGCGTTTTAATGACCCTATGAAATCTGTTCATCTAACAATCTGTATGTTATTAGTTTGAAACTTTGTTACATACATTAATCTACAGTTACAGGTAAAAATATAACTGTTTTTAAATAAAATTTGTATATTTCTCCCTTTTGTGTCATTTGTATAAATTAAGTTTAGATATTTAATAATAATACCATTTCAATGATCGTTTCTGTGGCCTAATTGATAAAACATCGGACTGACAATCTCATGGTCGTGAGTTCATCAGGGTTGTGTGAAATGAAGAGATTTGTTCAAAAAAAAGTCCTGCACTTTTTCGGCATAGTATGTTTACACTATATTAATTCATTAAATAACAAAATAAGGGTAAGGATTATAGAGAGACAACCTGACAGGGGGCATAACAATAAGGAACATGACTTTTACGAAACTTGCAAATGGCGGTCAATATCTGTCCATGCAGATAAACATGAATGTAATCAATCATTGCTCTGTGCATTATGCAAAGCAACATCACTGTTTTATTTAAGTTTATCAAAAAAAAATTGGTGTTTTATGAAATTATTTTAATCATACAGAGTATATAATTAATTCAATATCGGTAATACTGTCTGTATTTAAATTCTGAACTGCAGCGAACAGGTTAATTTTATGCGTCGTAGACTTAATGTACACCAAACAAAAGTTGGTGTTGGTAAAATATATTTTTATATTATAAAATATATTAGACCACAGCGATTGTTTAGCGAGGTATTCCACCGGGATTTTTTATCTTATCTATCCTTATAAATTATGCTACAATAATCGATCTTGCACTGTATTGAATAGCAAATTGTCCCTACCCAACAGACGATTCCTACCTCCTTCACGAAAGAGTTCCGCTAAAGTTAAGTAATTGCATATCAAGTATTAATAGCCACTGGTGAGAATGTTTTAATTATGCATGACCCCAGGTGTGTTCAGATTAAAATTCACTGCACTTCGACTTAAGCCAGGTAAAAAAAAGGCCTGGGACTTTAAATATACTTCTACATGAGCGGGGTAATTTTGATGATATCAGGTGTCTTTTAAAATCATAAATATAGAGAAATCGGCAGGGACCGGCTATCGACTTTGACATAAGCGCAGTCAATATATATTTCCCATGTTCGACTTACTGATATTTACCTGAAATTCAAAATATCATAAAATGAATGAAAATGTGCTCACCTGAGCATTCTGGCTAGGAAAAAGCAGAAATATCAGTCCTGGGGATGCTTCCATTAAAATATGACCAATCATGGCTTTGTTGTTCTTGTAACGTATTATTATAACCTGGATGATTTACGTAACAACAGGAACTGTGTAACTATGAACTAGACATGTGTAAAATGTGCGAATTTCCAACGAACAACTGAAGATTTTTAAAAGTTTTCTTATCCAAATGACACTATAAAAATGACATCCAGTTAAAATGTGATCGATGTTTAAGTTCACACCATTGGCTCTAGTTTGAAAAGTTTTATTGAAGAACTCCGCCCACCAATCTTTATGCCAGGAAATTGGTTGAATGCTTACTGCACAACAAAATACATGCAAAAACTTTAAACAGGTGTTTTCCAAATCCCTGCAGCGTGAGGTTTATACTTTTCTCTCTATTATTTCATGAACTGCGTTCACTTGGAAAAATAGTGTTTCGGTCATTGTAGTTCCGACAAAGCACATGTTATTTTAACGCAAGAGGTTAGCAACATCGAAAAAAATAGGCCAGCAAAAGTTTAAAATAAGACATTCAAATTGCGTTTCTGATTGAATTATTTTAGATTCAAGACATTTTTCGACCTTTAATTGTCATTAATTTTAAAGTTGTTGGTTCGTTTAGCGATTAGTTAAAAATTTCGCGAAATAAAGTCGTCGCGAATAAAATTTGGTTTACAGTAGTGAATAATCAGGAAATGATATAAGCGGCAATGTTTACCCAAGGTCATGGACGGGGTTTATTTTTAGCCCGGACTGGTTCTAGCAGAAAAAAAAACTTATATTTTGGATATGTCAAATTAAAAATGTGGTATTTTGCTCCAATAAAGGATAATCGCATGTTATCTAAGAATGAATTAATTATCTTATCTTGAATTTTCTTTTAGCGAATTTGAAGGTATAATGTCACCTATACAGTTTTTGGCCATAAAGTCATAATTTTATTTTTCCACTATATTTGTCATTTGTAAACACACATTTTTCTAGACATATTTCTCAATATAAGGGCTCAAATATGTCACCAATCATTTTCATTTAAAGGAAATACCACTGATGTTAATTTAAATCAACATTATAAATAGTCATATAACAATGAATAAAAATTCATATAATTATCGATGAAAGGGTATTTAAGTTCATAGTAGCCTATTTGAAATGTACGTATGTTTAAAATATTATTCTTAATCCCCTCTGTGTAATATATAGTTTTGATAAGTAAAAATTTTCTGATAAGAAACCTTGTATCATATATATTTCTTTTCATAACAATAATATACATTTTTTTGTGATAATAAATAATTTTTATTGTGCAATGTCCCTGTCGTGTCTATTTGTATAACATTAAAGCAAACACATGATTATACAATAGTTTTGTTCTCCTTTATTTATTGATGCAATTTGAAATTTCAAAGGATTTTACTCCTAAGTAATGTATCATGAAAAAAATTCAGCAACTGATTATGTTTAAATAACGACATTTTCAATCGTAGAGATATAATTAATGGCAAATGTACGTTAATATGTCTGTCCATTAAAAATACATATTGTAGAAAATATGATGCGTCGAATACTTTTGTATCCTGTAAACTGGCAAAGACGAAGTTGCTTAACACAATATATTATTTTTTACATGAAAAGTGATATTTGAAATGTAAGGATTGAAGAGACAACGTTACCATGAAATTCGAATTAAGTGAATCTATCACGAATTTTCATGTATTCTAATAACACACACTCGAATGTGTACACAAGGAAAGTTTCAATGGTTGGAGGTCGGCTAAATCCAAAAATTAATGAAAAGAAACGTCTCTGCTGAGGAAAAAATATATATTAAGGTCAATTATTATGTAATATAATTTTGATACCTGGTATATATTTCTGAATAAAACCTGTATGATGTTTCTTATGATATGCAAGTTCAAATTTCAATATATTGCACTTCAAGTATATGCCATGGAAGAAAATATTTTTATATTTGAAATGTACGTTACGTATGGTAACGTACATTTTATGTATATCTAACTGACATTTTTTTTAAATCAATGAATTGCGTTTAACGCGCAGGGACAAAATTATCGTTACAATCCATTTGATAACTGGCCACATCTAAATGCACCCCAATCCTCGTTGTTTTAAACTGTTACCACATATAGAAAATATTTCTATGTCTTAAATTCATCTTTGGCAACCTTTTTGCAGCATTTTCATGTGCGACTTTTCGAAATATTAATTGAATTGTTGTTGATAATTTAAAACTTCCTTATAAATTGGTAAAATTCAAAATGTTGTTCTGAAAAGAAAAAGAAAAAAAAAATCTTATCCCAGAACACAAGACGGTCACGTACATTTCAAATACTGAATACTCAGTTTTGTTTGAATCATTGTTTTGGGTTATATTTTTCAGATTGCTGAAAAAGCCGTATGTTTGTGTTTTGAAAATGTTGCAACATACTAAATGAAATTGTTAACAAGTGTTCAGTATATTCGGAAAATTTACTGTTAAGTTTCAATGGCCAAACAGAACATTTGTTAAAAATCCCTAGGCCTGGATCTGACTTTATATTTTTTTGTCTACCTTGCACACAGTTAGAAGTAACTTGGAGATACAACCGTGTTTCAATTTCAGCGAAACAGCACAAAAGAATGGTTATAACTGAAGTGGAGGGGACTCGTATAATATCGAAAAAATAGGCCGCAAAAGTTTAAAATTCAGAGTTGATGACAAATTGCGTTTCTTACATTATGATTTCTTTTATTTCCTTAAAACGACATTGATTGATTTAATTGTCAATAATTGATTTTTCCAAGTTTTTCTTATAGCTATTTACATATTAATAATCTTGAAATGATATTAGCGGCAATCATTTACCCAAGGCAATCATCTTTATAAAATTGTGACATATAACACAATGTAATTACATAGAGAATCTTTTTTGGAATAAACTGAAACAAAAATGAATTTTTAGATTTTTAAAGAATTTTCACTTTTTATTAAACAGAAATATATCTTGAAATGTACGTTACATTTACATATCTTCTAAATCGGCATTATATGTTAAAAATGTTTACAGTAACTACAAAATAAAATTTTACTACATGTACATGTTAGGTTCCTAATACTTAAAAAACAAGATTCCATACTGATCGCTCTTAACAAAACAGAGAGAAGAATTTAAAGCATAATTTTAAAAAATGCATTTACACATCTGGATCAAAAGTCCATTGTTTTTTGCAAAAATTGTGAATTATCCAAAAATACATCATCATGACAGAGTTGGATAAGTTGGTGTTAAGATGACATATTCTCCAATTGTGATTTTAATGACTAGGGACGACATATCTTTTTGGACATTAAAGTTAACGTACATTTCAAGTACATGTTCTTGAAAGGATGGTTACCCTCACTTTATCCCTTGTTATTATTTCATGTATTATAATTTGGATCGTAAAAAAAATGGAAAGTCTTCAGATAAGTTCTTTCAAAGGTAATTGATAGAAAAATTGTTATCTTGAACTTCCCCCCCCCCCCGAATCCAACGAGAGGCATTTGTGCCCTTATATTGAGAATGGGTGTAAAATATTTTTGTTTGTTTTTTATTTTTTTTAATGTTTTTCACCATAAAATGCAAATTTGTTATAGTTTCTTCACATTATTTCAAAAAGTTTTATCTTTATGCATTACGTGAAATCCTGGTTTGGTGCAAAACAAAAATTTTAAGACTTCAATCATTAAGATTTAGTAATTTGAGGTTAGAAAATTTTGTCATGACGTATTTTATGATTTATTCTCAATAGTTTGAATATCATTTTGTTTATCATTTCAAGGTAAGTTTTAAAAATTTTCTTGTTTAGTGAAAAAACATGAAAATTGAGCAAAAATTGACTTCACAAATTTTTATAAAATAGATTTTTCAATGAAATATATAGTGGAAAAATAAAATTATGACTCACTTATGGCCAGGTACTGTAGGTGCCTAATACTTAAAAAAAGGTACAATATACGTCTATTGACCGACATAATTTAAAAAAAAACAATACTTAATTTGGTTTCCAATTTGCAATAAATTGTGAATTATCCAACAATACATCATCATGACCATGTATTAGTTGGATGAACATCATTAACCACATCATAACTTTGCAGTGACGTAGCATCCGCAGGGGGGGGGGGGGCACTTTGTTCCAACTTATTGACTATAGTAAATGTTCATTGAAAGGATGGTGACCCCCACCCACCCCCCCACTTTATAACATAGTATAGAGATATCAAGGATCGTACAGAAAAAATGGAAGTGAGAGTAAGTTGGCTTCAAGAAGTTGGTCATACCCCCCCCCACCCCCCATCCAACGAAATAATGCTTCGAGTTCGGGGAAATTTTAAATTTTTGTTTGTTTTTTATTTTTTGCTTGTCAACTTTTTCAGGTGAGAAAAAAACTCTGGTTGGCCCCCCATTTTCAAAAACGATGCTACGTGCCTGGTTTGGTGATACACGCCGTTACTTTAGTTGGCTAACTTTAATAAATATCTCGCGATTTAATATCTAACTGTCAACATTTACATAAATTCTCATACTCAGCAAAATACACCTAGCAAATAAACTTACCATTCAAAAAAAATCACATACTGCCCTTGAACATGACTCTGTACCCTGTAGCGTCCTTCCCTGGAAATACCCGGATGACCATATAGCACGACTCGAAACAGAAATGTCATGCGTTTCATGGTGAAGAAAAAATGAATATTTTAACCAGTTTTCAAAAATATGTAAAATCGTGTTCCTAAGCTTAAAGACACCATAAATGAATGCATGAATTAGCAGATTTATTTTTATACATGGGAAATAAGAAAAATAAAGAGACTTTTTAGTGGTGTCCTTAAAGCATAAATTTATTTACCTAAAAATATATATGCTGAAAATGGAATTCTATTTATCTACCTTTTCGATACTTAAAAAATTTAAATGTAATTAAATTTTGTAAGATCATGTCAAACTTTATTTAAACTTTACAACTAATGTTTACTGGATCATTCTGTAATTTAGGTATTCAAGCTTAAACATTAAGGGGACCAATCTGGTGTCCCCACAATATCCGTGTCCCCCTAATGTATATATATGTGGATGAGTGGTCTCCTTTATACATAAAACCTCCATATATAT
>NW_026939658.1:0-92731 GCF_032062105.1 Saccostrea cuccullata | reverse complement strand
AGCAGTCTGACGGATGGTTTGTGTAGCAGTATATCTTACCATGATTTGTCTGAGTAGTTCCACTAGCAGTCTGACGGATGGTTTGTGTAGCAGTATATCTTACCATGATTTGTCTGAGTAGTTCCACTAGCAGTCTGACAGATGGTTTGTGAAGCAGTATATCTTACCATGATTTGCCTGAGTAGTTCCACTAGCAGTCTGATGGATGGTTTGTGTAGCAGTATATCTTACCATGATTTGTCTGAGTAGTTCCACTAGCAGTCTGACGGACGGTTTGTGAAGCGGTCGATCTCGCTCAGACTCGGGCATTTCCTCGAGACTCTGAGATATCTCGGTGATGTACGCCAAGATCACTGCGCGCTGGTAACCCGCTACCTCCTGTGTCAAAAGAGTCCAACACTTCAAACAGTGACAACAACAGTCACCAGATTGACTTTTAATTTTACATAAATACTCTAATGATACTAAGGTCTACTGGTGTGTACTTATAATAACTAGAACTGTCCAATAGGGACAAATACCCCCGCTGGGTTTTTCAGAGTAGTTGCCAATTCAGAAATATTTTATGGATCTAGTGAGAGGTATTCACTATTGTCTAATATAGTGCCTTGCCACAGCATGATACACCCATCAA
This sequence comes from Saccostrea cuccullata, assembly GCF_032062105.1. NCBI lineage: Eukaryota > Metazoa > Mollusca > Bivalvia > Ostreida > Ostreidae > Saccostrea > Saccostrea cuccullata. The sequence continues at coordinate 92,097 of NW_026939658.1, read as the reverse complement.
ATATTGTTCGATAATCATAAATTGGTTAGGGTGCAAGAAAATTAAGTAACCTTTGATTAACAGATTGACACAGATTTCAATGATCTAATTTCCATTTCTTATCATTTTTAAAATATTGTACATACATCTCTAAGAAACTTACAGTGTAGGGATTAATTAAAACAAATAATACATCATATAATTCTAAACTGGCTGTGTTAGAGCTTAACAAATATCCATCTGCCGCTTTAAATTGTTTCTTGCATATTTCATGAAATAATGGAAATGCTACAGTCTAATAAAAAAAATCAAAAATTTATTATTCTTTAGACTATAAAATTCTAAGTGAGACATGACTGCATTTTGTTGCAAATATATAAAAATTGAAATGTAATTTTTTTTCAATGAACACATGTATAATTAATTTTAATTATATTATACAATACTAATTCAGTTTTAATCATACACTAAAACATCAATTTGTTTTAATTACATTACACCAATTGAAAGATCTTTATCTGAACTACAGCCATCAAGGACTCTTTTAATTAACACAAGCAACTATAAGGCCATTTCTTTTTGCCCAACTCCCAAGAGATAAATTAAGATTAGATCTAGAGATGCTCTTGCCAGTTACAGTACTGACCGGACACAACCTAACAGAAAGCGAACCCGGAGCGGACCCCGGGCTCGCTCTCTGGGTCCGCTCCGGGTTCGCTCGGGGTCCGCTAGGGCTGACCCTGAGCGAACCCGGAGTGGACCCAACGCGGCCCCCGCGCCAACCCGAGGCGGACCCAGAGAGCGAACCCCAAATTCAGTAGCGGTCCGAGCGAGCGAACGCAGGTTCGGTATATCTTTACAGAGCTGTCAATCAGGATTAGCGATTAACCAATCAGCGCGTCAACCAATCAAAAAAGCATATTGATCTGTCGATTGGGATATAAGATCTAACGTGTTGATTTAATTTGATATAAATCCAAACACTACATACAAGCAAACCGTGTTAATGTGCTGTGTAAATCTATTATGATGATTAAATTACGATTTGATATTATTTAATTCTCCCGGTTGTATTTTATATCTATATATTTACTTCGTTTATTTTATTTGAGCAATTAATTAATTATATGTTTTAATTTTCCGCGTAGAATTATACATAAAAATTTACGTTTTTATTTCCTTTAGTTTTTTTTACCAGTATATTGAAAGTCCATTTGGTAAATAAATTGGGTTTACTAAATACATCAGTCAATACATAAAAACGGAAATCAATTGATATTTCAATTAATATTTTACTTGACAAAAAGAGGAGAAAAGAAATAGTTGGTCTTCGACAATTATTGTAAAATTTCATTTTCTCAAGATACTAACAGTTAAGGAATATTAACTAGCCCAATATTTAAATATGAATAGATACAAGAAACATCAAGATGAGAGAGAGAGAGAGAGAGAGAGAGAGAGAGAGAACATAGATAACATAGTTATATTGTTAAATTGGAAATATATATAAACACTATTTAAGAAAGAAATCCGGACCGCTCTGAAATAAGTCTGGTTTATCGGGGTATACTCAGGTGAAAGGCGATTTACATAATTGAACGAATTAATTAAGCTAATGAATCACAACATTTAGTAAATCGTACATAGTTTCATTCTTTCAAAATGGCGTTACGATACTGACAAAGAATAATCAGATAAAAATAATATAGAAGGGATATTTTAACATATGAATTATGATCTATTATACATTTTAAAATGTTTAAGAACTAATTATTGGGAAAAATAATTAATAAAAGCGTAAGTAATACATAGTTATGTGGGTTGTTCGTGAGTTGGTGACGCAAAATAACTGCAGACTTACACTTAATTGAAAGAATAATATTTAAGTATTAGTAGGCATTGGGTCTAATTCACGTTCATATTTTTTACGAACTTTAAATGTGTAACTACAAAAATAATAAATGTAATGTAAATATACCAGATGTACAAAAGGTTACATGTAATTTATAGATACGATATCATAATTCAGGTGTCTAGCAAACATTTAAACTACGATTTAGCAGAACGTAAGGAATAGCAAATGTTTTTCTAACAATATAAGCACGAATATAAAAGGTTTTTAGTTATTCAGTTTCACTTGTACACAAAATCATTTCAACACTCTTTTTTGTATTCTGGTTATAACTTAAGAAAAATAAATGCCTTATAACCCGCTGTTAAATTAGTTTGAATTTTTCGGGATCGAGAAATCAAGGAAAACAATTATTCATGTACATGTAAATCTATGTCGAATGTACAGTTGAATTTATGAAAAAAATGTCAATGTTCTTCATTATATCACTGTTTATATGTTCAGTGTACATGTCCGCATCGTCGCATAAACAACAATGATCGATCAACAATACCACTACTGTATTGGAATATACAAGAGGCGGGGCTTACTGGCGGTAAGATTAAAGCGGGGTCCGCTTCACGCATCAGTGCGTAAAGCGGTCCCAGGAAGCGAACGCCGGGTTCGCTATAGCGGACCCCGAGCTGACCCCGAGCGAACCCGGAGCGCACCCAAAGCGCACCCGAAGCGGTCCCAAAATTTCTGAAAGCGAACCCGAAGCGGACCCCGGGAAGCGAACCCGGGGTCCGCTCCGGGTTCGCTCTGGTGTTAGGTTGTGTCCGGTCGGTACTGTAACTCCGGACAATGAACTCATTAATTTCTCTCTAATTTGACATGCACATTTCTGCTATCAAAAATTCTCCTTCACCAGTGCTTGATAATTATGCCCATGGGACAAACTGAATTCCTCTCAAATCATTAACATTTGTTATAGAATTTGCTGTAAAGAATATGATAAAAAATAAGTTTTTACTTAATTTAGCATTTTTTAATAAGGATACAACTATATTTTTATATTTTTAAGGATTATGAAATTTAAAATTTTAAAGACTTAGTTTTTTTTTTTAAAAAATCACTTAAATTAAAGGTCACAGTGACCTTGAAATAGGTCATGACACACCGTCTACCCAAGATGCATAAATTGTCCAAGTTTGATGATTGTAAGTCTAATAGTTTTCTAGTTATGAGCCAAACAAAATCACAAAATAAAAAAGAAAAAAACGTCTGTAAAATGGCGAAAAATCATCCAATCATGATGAAAATCCCAGGTGCACACCTTCATATGGTGAATAATAAGTGTATAAATTTTCAGACAAATCCATTTAACAGTTTCTGAGAAACGGTCCGGACAAAATCTTGTCTACAGACAGACGGACAGACAGACAGACATGGTGATTCCAATATACCCCCCTAAACTTCGTTTGCGGGGGTATAAAAATGTATCTTAGAGTAAAGAATACTTGTGTACTAAGTCTCACTAAAATTAACCTAAAACTGTAGGAGTACGGTTTTGCCAGATTTATTTCAAAGAAATTTCCATCTTAGCATGTTAAGTAAGCATTACATCATTTGTCAAAATCAAAAACCAATATATTATATAACTTAGTATATCTACTTGTGTATGAGGCCTTATAGCAGGAGTAATGTTTTGAAAGGATTTCAACAAAATTTCTATTTTTAGTAACCATGCAATGCAACATTTGTTGAAATTAAAAACAAATGAACAGAATGATACATCTAACTATAGTTTACTAATGTGCAACAAATTCTTACTGAAAACTTTTTAAAAAGAAAACATTTTAAAGAATTTCAAAGAAAATTCTATTTTTAGTAACCAAGTCAACACTACTTGTTAAAACCAAAATCTGTAGTGAAGCATTTTGTATCTTGGTATACTCTATTTGTGAACCAAGTTATATTGCAATTTAACCAAAAGGTCGGAAGAGTTGGGTTTTGAAAGAATTTCATCAAAATTTCTCCTTTTTAGTAACCATGACAACATTTATCAAAATCAAATACCAAATGAATGCAGAGACCTATGTATCTCACTATAGCTTACTATTGTGTCAAGTCTTATTGAAATAAACCAAACCTGTAGGAGGAGTAGCTTTTGAAATATTTTTCAAAGATATTTCTTTCTTTTTTTTGTAACCAAGACAATATTTTTGTAAAATCCAAAATATGTAATAAAAGAGTTGTATGATCTTAGTATACTCCACATGACCCACCTGTAGGAAGGAGAAGATTTGGTCGGTGATTGCGGACGACAGTTTGGTGTCTGTATACTGGTTGATCTGTTTGGTCAGAAAGCTCGCGGCCAGGTCTGCCAGCTAGAAATCAAACAGTTACAATTTAGAAACATCAACACAAAACTCGGGGATAGGATTAACATCTACAAAATCAAGGATAATATTCTATACTGGCTTACAGTAGTAAATCTCATCAATATCTGCCTAATTTAGAATTATAACAAGAGGCCCATGGGCCACATCGGTCACCTGAGAAGCTTAGACCATTACGTTCTTTACCAGATTTCCCCCTTGTAATACATATTGTGACCCCATCCTACCTAACTGATCATAATTTAGACAATTTGAAATCTACGCTACCATAGGATGTTTTGATTCAACATTGTAAAACTGGGGGTCATGATTAGAACAATTTAGAATCTACACTACCCTGGGATGCTTCCACTTTTCTGGCACAGAGGTTCTTGAGAAGAAAATTTTCAAAGATTTTTCTGTCTATTGCTATGTAAAACTTCCCCATTGTGGCCCCGCCCAACCCCGGGGTCATGATTTTAACAATTTAGAATCTTTACTATCCCAGCATGCTTCCACATAAGTTTCCACTTTTCTGGCTCGGTGGTTCTTGAGTAGAAGATTTTCAAAGATTTTTCCTATATATTTCTATGTAAAATTTTGATTCCCCATTGTGGCCCTGCCCTACCCCCGGGGGTCATGATTTGAACAATTTAGAATCTACACTACCTCAGGATGCTTTCACATAAGTTCCAGCTTTTCTGGCTCAGTGGTTCTTGAGTAGAAGATTTTCAAAGATATTTCCCATATATTTCTATGTAAAACTTTGATTCCCCATTCAGGCCCCGCCCTATCCCTGGGGGTCATGATTTTTACAATTTAGAATCTACACTACCCCAGGATGCTTCCACATAAGTTTCAGCTTTTCTGGCCCAAGGGTTCTTGAGAAGAAGATTTTTTAATGACCCCACCCTTTTTTTGTCTTTTCTTGATTATCTCCCCTTGTGAGAGGACTTGGCCCTTCATTAACAATTTAAACTCCCCTTCACCCAAGGATGCTTTGTACCAAGTTTGGTCAAAATTAGCCCTGTTGTTCTTGAGAAGAAGTCGAAAACGTGAAAAGTTTACAGACGGACAGACAGACAGACAGCTAGACAGACGGACGGACGATGGACAAAATGTGATCAGAAAAGCTCACTTGAACCTTCAGCTCAGATGAGCTAAAAAGGTAAACATCTGATGAATTGATGTTGATCAGAAGTTTGCGGTCTATAACTCTAATACTTTGACCTTGTCTGTTGATTTGATGTTGATCAGAGACTTTAATTCTAATATCTAACCTTGTCTGTTGATTTGAGATTGATCACAAGTTCAGGGTTTATAATTCTAGTATCTGACCTTGTCCTTTGATTTGAAGTTAATCAGAAGTTCAGGGTCTATAATTCTAGTATCTGACCTTGTCCTTTGATTTGATGTTTATCAGAAGTTCAGGGCCTATAATTCTAATTCTCTCACCTTCTCAATTGATTCGATGTTGATCAGAATTTCAGGGTCTATAATTCCAATTCTCTCACCTTCTCTGTTGATTTGATGTTGATCAGAAGTTCAGGGTCTATGAACGGCACTGGTGTTTTTTCCTTTTCTTTTTCCCCTTCCTTAAGAAAAACAATAGAAAATCCATATTATAGTAGATTATTGTTTAATGAGGTATCCTCATTTCATAATTTTCCTCAAAACACATAAAAGACTGATTGAACAGTTTGAATTTCTAATCAACCAAACATGTTTTCCTTCCGAAAATAAAAACATTACATCTCCCAAAACTGAGACATTGAAGGAGTTAGCAAGCATGTCTCTGGTTTATGTCATTCAAGTAAACCCTGCAATGAGAGTTTTTATCCAATCCAAGGCTGTGTTATGTTTGATGCTGTTAACCTTTAGCCTTAAAGGTCAAGGTTATTTGTCAACGAGATGTTAAAAGATCACTATACATAATCTGTCAAATCTGTGGTTTAATAACTTATCAAATACTCTGTATGTTGTGCGTCCATGGCATGAGAGAGGGTGTAGTCAAAGTCTATATTAAATGATAATTCACATAAAGACATGTTAGATGATAATTCACATACAGACATTCTAAATTAAATGATAATTCACATACAGACATTCTAAGTTAGATGATAATTCACATACAGACATTCTATATTAAATGATAATTCACATATAGACATTCTATGTTAAATGATAATTCACATATACATATTCTAAATTAGACGATCATTTGGTTGAAGCTCACTTTATAACTTACCAGTATTATCTCCCCTTCTCTCTTTGGTTTAGTTGAGATGTATAACTTACCAGTATTATCCCCCCTCTCTCTTTGGTTTAGATGAGGAGATGTATCACTTACCAGTATTATCCCCCCTTCTCTCTTTGGTTTAGGTGAGATGTATAACTTACCAGTATTATCTCCCCTTCTCTCTTTGGTTTAGGTGAGATGTATAACTTACCAGTATTATCTCTCCTTCTCTCTTTGGTTTAGGTGAGATGTATAACTTACCAGTATTATCCCCCCTCTCTCTTTGGTTTAGGTGAGGAGATGTATAACTTACCATTATTATCTCCCCTTCTCTCTTTGGTTTAGGTGAGATGTATAACTTACCAGTATTATCTCCCCTTCTCTCTTTGGTTTAGTTGAGATGTATAACTTACCAGTATTATCCCCCCTCTCTCTTTGGTTTAGGTGAGATGTATAACTTACCATTATTATCTCCCCTTCTCTCTTTGGTTTAGGTGAGATGTATAACTTACCAGTATTATCTCCCCTTCTCTCTTTGGTTTAGGTGAGATGTATAACTTACCAGTATTATCTCCCCTTCTCTCTTTGGTTTAGGTGAGATATATAACTTAGCAGTATTATCCCCCCTTCTTTTATTGGTTTAGGTGAGGAGATGTATAACTTACCAGTATTATCTCCCCTTTTCTCTTTGGTTTATGTGAGATGTATAACTTACCAGTATTATCCCCCCTTCTCTCTTTGGTTTAGGTGAGATGTATAACTTACCAGTATTATCTCCCCTTCTCTCTTTGGTTTAGGTGAGATGTATAACTTACCAGTAATATCTCCCCTTCTCTCTTTGGTTTAGGTGAGATGTATAACTTACCAGTATTATCTCCCCTTCTCTTTTTGGTTTAGGTGGGGGTGAGGACTTGACTGTTATCCCTGGGGTAGGGGGTAGTTTACGGCTTGGGACACCTCCCTGATATATCCTAAGGGTCCTGTCTGCGACCTCTATAGGGACACCTAAAAATAAACTTCAACATATCACTGAGCTCACAAGAGTTAAGGAAACCTAAAAATAAACTTTCGTTTACAACATATCACCAAGCTCACAAGAGTTAGGGTTTGATGTAAAAAAAATATTGATAAGAAATTATTATCATGATTACAAATTAGGTAATCTATGCTTTGTTTGTTTTAGGACTGATTTCAGAATAGTACCTGCTTTACTTATCACTCCTCTCTCTGAGATTTGAGCTGATAATTATTCATCAACTGTTGATTTCTCCTTTTTATTGACATTTTCAGTATACTCACAACTTATGAGATTAATTCCCCCTATGACAACCTCATTGTTAATCATACAGCCTACTCACCACTTATGGGATAAATTCCTCCATGACGCCCCCACTGTTAATCATACAGTCTATACTCACCATTTATGAGTTTAATTCCCCCCATGAGACCCCTACTGTTAATCATACAGTCTACTCACCACTTATGAGTTTAATTCCCCCCATGAGACCCCCACTTTTAATCATACAGTCTATACTCACCACTTATGAGTTTAATTCCCCCCATGAGACCCCCACTGTTAATCATACAGTCTACTCACCACTTATGAGTTTAATTCCCCCCATGAGACCCCCACTGTTAATCATACAGTCTACTCACCACTTATGAGTTTAATTCCCCCCATGAGATCCCAACTGTTAATCATACAGTCTACTCACCACTTATGAGGTTGATTTCCTCCGTGAGGTCCTCGCTATTTATAGTACAGCTGAGGTCAAGGTTGGTTGGGGCCAGTACCATGCCCCCATTCTCAGTGAGGGTAAGTTGTAACAGGGAGACACAAATCCCATCAGCACTGCTGTTATTGGTGGGAACCGCACGAATGTTACCGTCTACACCAAGACCTGTGAATTAAACAAAGACAGTTTCTTAATTTGACAAATTAACAGCTTTGTAATATTTCTCTGGTTTTATTGTGAGGCCCCACTGAGTAAGCCAAGGGTAAATCTGACACTAGAAATATAAGACTGTGCAGGGTAAAACCTAACATGATAAAAATGCAGATAGTGATTGTTCCTTTCTCAAGTGCTTTCACTGCATCACTGTAGACATGGAACAACCCTCACTGATTAACAGTAGACATTGGAAGGATAATAATTACATGCATAAAGATCCCCTATGCACTGGCGGATTTCGAGGGGGGCCAGTTTTGTGTCCAAAAAATACAAAATTGGATAAATCAGTGGTTTTTTGGTGTGGTTGAGGACCCCTACCCTGACCCAAAACTGGTCGTGCACCCCCTTTTCAAGATTTCTGGATCCACCACTGCTTATATGTATACTGCTTCAGTTCTATTTCCCATTTGTCAGATTTACAGCATTTCACCTTAAATAATTCAGTGTGAAGTCTCCAGATAAGTCCAAAATTCCTGAATGGAAAACAACACCCAATCAATTAGCTGTAACAACTACTGTAGATCACTTAATTTTTGGGACACCTTATTTTGGCGAGACAGTCATTGACTCTTCAGTAGCGATACAAAATTTTCACAAATTGTGGTTACTGCTCTATATAATCTTAAGGAATGCTATTATACGCGAGAATTAAATTTTGGCTAACACTGTCTCGCGTAATTAAGCGAAAAATAAAGTTCTCAGGAATTAATTTAAAACGTGATTTACAGTACTACGTTTAGTATTTTGTTCATTTACTGTATACAGGGTTTTCGCCCATTTGAACCTCTGAACATTTTTGCCCTGTTTTAAGTTCACCCAGTCATAGTTCTGTTTAAAAAATTATAAGGTGTAATTTGAATTCACCCCGTTTTAGAGGGCCAAAGGGGTAAAAATCAAATGGTGGTGAATATTTCCCTGTATACACTATACAGTATTTAAGGAATGAAACTTATGTTATACAACATAACATAAATAGGGGTAGCTAGTTTACGCTTTATAAAACACTTTGCAGTTTATAAAAAAGCATGAACTGCCCCTAGTTATGTTAAGTTGAAATAAAATTAAGCTTCATTATACCCCCCGCTTGAAAAGCAAGAGGGTATATTGTAATTGTTAAGTCCGTCCGTCTGTCTGTCTGTCCGTCTAGCTGTCCGTCCGTCCTTCCGTCTGTCCGTCCATCCGTCTGTTGCGCTTTGGGGTACCTATTTCTTATCCGCAACTCCTCCCATACCACTAAATGAAATTTGATGAAACTTTCACAGAATCTTTATTACATATTGCCATTGTGCACCTCCTATTTTACTTTTAGATCCGACACATATTTTGGACTTTGCCATTATTCATGTTACTATATGGAGGTGGGGGTATCATTTAGTGAGCTCATTGCTCACAGTACCTCTAGTTCCTTATAATTTAATTTCAGTGTAGACAATGAGACATTTTTTCCTCCAGAAAAAAGCTTCAAATTGAGCATATTTTAAAAGTAATGTCTAGCAAAGTAATAATTTTTTTTGACGTACCCGGTAACTCATTGTGACATAGGCAACTTATGTTATACAAAATAGATTAAATCTTTTTTCCAATCATATGACCTGTTACAACTAAAATTAAATTATTTGCTAAAATCAAAAACATTTTGTACAACAGCATGAGCGGTTACACTCAGGCATCTCATTCTCAAACAACAATAACTCGAATTCCATGGATATATCAAAGTGAGATTGAAGTCCAAAACACTATTTATGCCCCTGTAATTTAGGGAATAACTATCTTCTAATTTTGCATTTGCGACCGTTAATGCTGATTTAACGGTCGCAAACTGAGTTTTACCGGCGACGCGTAAGCGGAGCCGGTAAAACGGATGTTTGCGACCGTTAAATCAGCATTAACGGTCGCAAATGCCAAATTAGAAGATCAGTTATTCCCATTCTAATGCAATCCATGCATTTTGTTGGTTGTTTACGTCTTTTTTGATGAATTTTGTAACATGAAATACGTCACGGAGCATTGTGTTTTTGCGTCGCTCTATTATGACGTCACAATGAAAAAGCTTTCAAGCTCGTTAATGCTCGTTTTACAGCTTCAAACATCAGTGCATTAGCCAATGAAAAAGTGTTTTACAAAACAATTGCATTAGAATGAGTATTCATGGGTATATAGATTTTTGCCCTGTCTGTCTGTCTGTTTGTCTACAAAAAATTTAACCTTGCTCACCACTTTTGTGTGAGTTGAGCTACGGTTTTCATATTTTACAGGTGTAATCCTTGTGACAAGACCTTCCTTTGGGTACCACCAAATTAGACCTCTTGAATTGACCTTGGAATTTTACCCACATTCAAAAAAAAAAAACACTTTAACCTCGGTCATAACTTTTGAACAGTTGGTGCTAGGGCTTTCATGTGTCAATATGGGCATTCAATGTGACAAGACCATTCCATGGCTATAAATGTTTTTACCTTGACCTTAGAGTTTGATAGGCGTGCAAAACATTAAATGTAAAATAAAGATTATTTAGGATTTAGACATTCAATTTTATCTTTGCTTGAACAGTTACTATATTAATGATATCAAATGTTATAGTTAAGAACAAACTACAGCCTACTCCGGATATATTGAAATTCAGGGGACCATGCAAATTATTTCAATATATCCGTAATTCAATATAAGCGAAATCGTTAAGCCGCCATTTTAAATTACATTTTTACATGTTCAATCCCGATCTAAAATAAAGAAGAACAAACCCAAACAAATTAACTTTGTTCTCGTTTATCTATAACAGTGAACAGATAACAAAGAAAATGAGTCCTTGAAAGTTTCAATATTTTTTTTATTTCTGTTACATTGAAGAGACAATATTCAATCTCATTATTATTCCCCGATCGCATTTATTTGCGTTTTGGAGAAAATTCACCGGACTAAAACGGTTGAGCACTGCTGAACGCTGCTTGTATTTCATCGTAAGTGTACTCGGGTTAATCCCTTAGTTATTTCGAATTTAGGCATATCAGTAGCCATTAAGAGCACGCATTTAAATTCAAAGTTTTTTTTCTCTAGATCTGTGAGGGTTACTATTATAATATTACGTTTTGCTGTTTAGCCTCGATATGTCCGTATTATATACATGGACGCAAAGACTTAACAGTGAAGAATTTTATTTCGTAAGAACATGCAGTATAAAACACATTAGGTGAAAACTTAATTATTCACACCTTTGTATATCACCTGGTCAATCAGGCATAATTATTGCCACCAACCGTTACCGTAATGACAGCCGCCAGGGAGTACTTCAATATAACCGTTATGAAAACAACTCATTATAACCTGTAGGGACCGATCAGTGGCTTCAATATAAGCGAAATTTCAATATATCCGATTTCAATATAACCGTTATTTTAATGCAAAGAATATGAGAGGCAAAAACTGGGGATTTATTTCTATTTCAAAATAAGCGGAATTTCAAAATAAGCGAGTTCAATATAAGTGGAGTAAGCTGTAATTAGGTTTACTGAACATGCTTCAAATGGTTATTGCAATATAGTGATGTTTTCCTTCCTAATCTTAATTATTTGGTATTACCTGCAAGAACCTCTACTAATATGACTTTTTAAGCTGTAACCTTTTTCATTACATAAGGAAACAATTATTTCAATGTTTGTGTGATTAAAGTCAATTCTAACTTGTAGATATTAAACATTGTTTAACATTTTCTTTTATAGAAGGTTTTTATAAATTTCTTCCTGTTTCTGAATTTCCTGCTTATTAAATGCTAGAAACACTGTGTATGTATGTGTCGTCAATTCAGTGTATAAATAATAGACTAACAATTGGTATGAAAACGTCAGTCAGCATTTGACTCAGTGATAAATTTTATTTGCTGACAAGGTCATTGTATCAACCATAGAACTTACGAAATGATGACTTTAAACGAGACAGTTGATATTCCTGTTTCATCAACTTGTTTGTCAATAATTAACCTCGTTTATAAATTGTTCATAGGTAGAGCATGCTCTTGCGTATCGAATCAACTGAGATATATACACTCTGTATGCAGGTGACGAAGGTATATTGCTGCATAAGTAAGGGAAGTTAACGATAGAAAAGTTAAAGCCATCGCGTAAAACAATCCATAGAGTTCTTCATGTCAACATGGCGTGTAAATTTGAAGCAAGAAAAACGTTGAGAAATTAAGTTTGAGTTTTGCCATTTTATCATTATGGATTATTTTTTAATTAGGATAAAAATCATATATATATAATCTCAAAAAGGTTTGCTATGATTAATTTGGTCGTAAGTTATTTCCAGTATATTTTATTCTGTATTCTTCAAAATCATTTGGTGGCGGATCCGCTCTGATATGCTACGGGACATATTCTAATTGTGGTGCGGGGCTAAGAGCTTGTCCTGACCCAGGAAACAGTCAGATTATTCAAACTAAATTGTTCCCAAAATATTTAAATGCCTTTGCTACAAACATATATATATCGAATTAATCAATGCCATGTACAGTAAGGCGATCAACCTGATATATTTCTGTGTGTAGTCACCAAGGGCGGATTCAGGGGGGTTTGGGGGGGTTGGGAAACACCCCCCCCCCCCCCCCCCGCTCATTGATTTTTTTTTTTACAAGTGTCATGATATCATTTTGTTGCATTGATAAGACTCTAATAAAAACCCTTTGTTTGTATAACTGTGAAATATACGTCCACCTAACAGGAAATCACTTTCCGCTTGAACGCACACAATACACAGGTAATCAACAGAGAGAGTGCCTCAGAGATCGGGTAGTCCTTGCACCGAAATCACAAGGTCACAGTTCAATGAAGTCAGGTACCAACAACAGAAAACTGCATATATAGTTACGGTGCTGCTCAGTAATATTCTTTAGCTGATAAAATGCATGTTTTTTTAAACTATTAATAAACTATTATTCATGGGTTTTTTTTTTACCGTTTTTAAATTAAAATTATATATTTTTTTTTACAAAACCAGGTTGGCTTAGCAAACCCCTCTAGTTTTGACATATTCTCCAGTTTAAGTAATTTTTTTCTTCAGTTAAGACAGTTTGAAATTTCATTAATCATGTTAATTGTACACGTGTGTTTATATTCCAAATCATATTGACAGTATAATACTCAAGTAAGCTGAAAAGCATAAGTTAGGGATTCTGAAAATAATTCAATTTTTAATTTTTTTAGTGTTAAAAAATTTGGTATATTAGTTGTATCTTGGAAGTCAGCTTGACATAGGACTAAATTAATTGGAGGTGCATTTTAAGTAAACTAAGACAACTTGAAGTCAACTGCTTGCATTCCTAATATTGTCATATTTAACATTTTTTTAAAGCAAAGTATAGAGTCTTGTGTTAAAGTTAAAATAATGAAAAACATTTTATTAAAAATATGTGATGATCGGTCTTTCAAAAAGCTACAAAAAGTATACCCCCAAAATGCTGGAAAATGCACCATTGAGAACCATTTAAAACAAAATTTTCTCGGGGGAGGCCCCCCGAACCCCCACCTATGGGAGGGGGACACCCCCTCCCATGCCCTCCCCTTTCGGCCCTTTGGGCCTCAACCCCCCCCCCCCCCCACATGAACTTCTGGATCCGCCACTGGTCACTAACAAATTCAATTTTACCGTGCTTTACAAAAGCCTTAAAAGTTAACAGCTGTGAGTTCTTGAAGCCCTTTGTTCCCCAGGAACCAAAAGGAACCATGATGATGTGAGTTCTATTTCATATAATTGTTTACCTATGAGGAGACTCACTGGGCCATTCAATGCACCCCCCTACCATCTACTGCGCCCTCCCTTTACGAAATTCCTGGATCCGCCACTAAAGTTCTACATCGTATAATTGTTTACCTATGAGGAGAACCTGTCCGCGTCCATGGACCGTGACGATGAAATCATGCGTGACATCCCTAATCGTATACAAGTCTTTTGTTTTCCCAGAATGTGTCATTTTCCCAACATTTCCTTCGTCTCGCTTCTCATTTTCCTCATATCAGTCACATGTTTGAAATTTCCCTTCTTTTGCTGAAGAGCTACTTTCATTTTCGTTGGTGGGAAATTTTCGAAATTTTATAAACATAGTGTCGTAATGGTCGACGAATTACCTGACAAATCCCTCCAGATTAGGTCAATAAGACAGGCTATGTCTAGCAGACGTCTGGCAAGATGGAGGTCAGGGAGATCAATGTTAGTCGAGATAGGTCGTACACGGATGAGTCGGGCTGTGGTACCACACTCCTCCCCTCCTTGTAGAGCCAAGGGTATCCATTGGCGAATTTTATCAATCAGTAATTATATTTGAAAAATCCACCCCCAATATTGTACAAAATCATCTAAATGTCAACTCATGCACGAATAAGAAAATATACAAATACTGACAATCATGATTACTTTTAAACAAAGTACCGGTGAGAGACATAATCCCTTCACTTATACATGTTGTAAACAAAAATGTAGAGTAATCATGAAAAATATACCATGCATTTATACACTTGCATAAAAAAATTACTTTTTCTGAAGTAATTAATATATACATATAAAGAAAATACACTATATAATTGATGGACATGTTGAAAAAAAAAAATTATAATCTGTAGAACTGCCTGGCATTGTTGTAACATGTCTCCAGGATAAATGAACCAGGTTTGTTGCGGATAGAAGCAACTTGTGCAGCAAGAGATGCTAAGTTCCAGGGGTGGTTCATTTGCATCCAGGAGCTGGCAATAATTATGGAGCATTTGTCTCCAACAACAAACGCTCAACTGGGATCCTGGGATCCTGCGCTGCTCTCATTGTGACTCCAAATTTCACTGCAGGCAATTCCATCTCCCACTGGCGTAGCTCCTCCACAGAACCTGTGAAGCAATGTCGATGGAAAGCATGGTGTGTCATGTCCATCATGCGGATCATGGCCAAGGTGCGTTTGGCTGCCTCACCGGATCCATCATCCCTGCAGTGTAGAATTACAGGCTTACCGACATCTCTTGCCAAGTTAAGGGCATCTGCTAAAAAGTCCTGCTGGGCCTGCAGCAAACGCTCCCTACATGCCTCTGGCCTCACACAGGGGTTACATCTGCAGTTGGTGGTGAGATCAATGCCAACCTCCCCAATGGCTACACAACGCGGATGTGTTACCAAGTCCATGAGCCTGTAAAGGTACTGCTCTGCCAGGTCAGCAACATGTGGGTGGATACCAAAGGAGACCGATGTGTTTATGGCATCCAATATGTGAGCCTGCCGAAATTCCCATTGACGGGGAAAGACATAGTTACTGGATAATGGTTTATCTAGTTGGACTGATACTTGGCCGATATTGTTAGGTGGTACACATGTTGTCCTCCGTATCCAGATACGCGAGCTTTGGTGCCCTTCAGGTGGGTCGGATATCAAATTTAAAGGAAATTTCCTGCCCTTGAGAAACAGCACTCCCTTCTTAATGTTGATGATCCCATGATTGGCCTCCAGAAAGTCTAGTCCCAGGATCATGTCAACATCCATTGATACCACACAGCAGTCCCAAGATACATGAAGATCACCAATATTGAGAGGAACGTTCTTGAGCAGTCTACCATGCACTATTTCGGCACCTAGCTCCTTAAGCTTTATGAACTCAGATGTAGCTATCTGGCTGTCTGGCACTATTTTATCATTGACAAGGGTTATCATAGCAGCTGTGTCAACAATTGCATTAATAGGCTTTTCTCCTATGGTGACATTTAGTTTGATGCTTTTTCCTAAAGTCCTCCTAATAGTAACAACGTTATCTCCAAGGCCACTCTTATCAGGGGTCAAGTGTGGGCCTACTGGCTTGACCCTTTTCTGTTTAAATCACCCTTCATTGGGCTTCTCGCTTCATCTGATGTATTGTTGTCTCTTTTGTTTGGAGACGAGAAGTGCTGGCCCCTGGCTGGTGATCGACTAGGACTTCGAGATCTCCCTAGGAAACACACTTTCAATAGTGGTGAACTACTATGATTTCTGCCAAAGGATTGCTGAATTGTTGTGGTTAATTTCTCAACTAAAGTTGTAAGGTGTAAGATGGTCTTATCCAGAGAATTGTTGTCTTCCTTAGAGAGCTTAGTATCAGCCCTACGAGGAGAAGGTTTACTTGCTGGGGATCCCTCCCTGCTCGAGAATGAAACTTGTCGCTGAGAATAGGCGGCTACTCTGGTGCTTCCTCTGGTCCCATATAAAGCACGATGGTTCGCAATGGCTGTTTTCACATACTTTACAGCTTTCTGGAGTGTTGTTGGTTCCCTATCCATTGCTTTCATAGCAGCTTCTTTATCTCGACAACCACGTAGGAAGGTTTCTTTCGCTATTTCCTCAATCATGTTCCCTTCACAGCTCTCATAACCATCTAATGCTAGGAAGTAGACACGCTGAGAAAATTCTTCCACATTTTCATTTTCCAGTTGCCTAGTAAAGGGGAGCTGGCGACGAGCTAGAATAGGTACTTCCTTTCTGATGAATCTCTGTTTTAATTGCCGTTTCAGCTCTTTATAGTCACCATTCTTGTTCACTTTCCTGGCATATTCCAGAGCCACATCCCCTAAACAATCTAGAAGATGGAAAGCCTTCTTAAGGGAGGACCATCCACGATGAGCTGCAACCCTTTCAAATTGGTAAATAAAGGATTCCCAATTTGGGCTTTCAGTGCCTTTAAATACGGGCATCTTTTGAACTTGTGGACTCTTGCTTCTGGATCTGCTCCTTGATGTACGAGTCCATTTTGACATGGTATCATCTGAGGAGGAACTGGACGATGGCGATCTATTTCGTTTACTCTTTTTGGTCTTCCTGCCCCTGCTTTGTTCCTTAGGAGTCAGAGACCCCATCACATTGGGTTTATCTTGGGAAGTAATAGGAGCCGAAGCGGACGTTGATATGTATTTTTCATTACTCTTCTTTTCACCATTTCCTTTCTTCTTGGATGGGAAGTGAAGATCCTGTTCAAACTTAGAGCTCAGCTGAATTGGTGTTAGATCTTGGAAATCAGCACTCTCTAACTTCCCATTCAGGGGTGTGCTTGTTTTTTGTTTGGCCCCTTTGAAAGGATCTGAAATGTATCCTGAAGGGGGAATGACAGATGTCAATTTGTCTATAATTAGCTTCTGTTCCTTCCCTGTTTCTGACGGCTTGGCTGGGGTTTGAACTGTGTCAGCTGTAAGAGTAAGTGACTTGTCGATGCTTTTCTCTATATCAAATTGATTGGTCAGTACAGGTGCTGTGTTGTACAATTGGCCCATGGAATCAACATCCGACTTCAGGACAACTTGCGACCGTAAGGAGTTGACTTCATCACGAAGCATTTGAATGCTTTTGTTCATTTCCAGTAAGGTCAAATGCAGTTGCGTAGCACTTGTATCCTCTGCTTTTTGTACCGGCTGGTTTGCTGAAGTCTCTGGCTGAGCCTTCTGGATGGTAACAATACCTGCCTCACTCCATTCTGTCCATTGAGAGAGTGCAATCTGGGTCACATCAGCCAAATCATTAAAGTCGAACTCTTCTTTTGTTTCCCTAAGCTGTAGAATTCTTTTAGCTTTAGCTTGTCCGATACCCTCCAATGATTTCAGGTCTGTCTCTGAGGCATTGTACAGATTAATTGGTTTACTAGCAGCCATTATCAGTTATGAATATTTTATTTTCAAAATGTTTACAAAATAGGAAATAGAATGATAGATTAGAGCAAAAGCAGAGCCAGTGGCCCCAATACCTACACAGGATATGGGGCTACATTGTCAAAATGCAGGAAATACAATCTCAGTGATAATCACTCTATTTTTCTAATTGAATTTGAAATAATTAATCAAGAAAATACTCAAGGAATAATATTAATTTGAAAAGCAATGAATATTATATGGCACGAATGCGCGCCGTATATACCAAAAGCGAGGGAAAGTAGGTCACGTGACTTTTGTTTTCCTCAAATTTGGGTGGAATTTATCGTAAAATATGAAAATTAATCAACTTTACTGTAACAAATTAATGTTTTGACTATAATTAATCCTTAAAAATGGGGTTATAATAAGTAAAAACTTGTATTTATTCGTTACAAATCAAGTTGTGAAACATCAACATTAGCAAACACGTGGTTCGTGAGATGCTCGGTGATTTCACAAAAAAATATGTTGTTGCAAGTTGGTAACCAAGAAAAGCGTAATTTCGCAGATTCCACAGCTACCGGCGACGCCAATGTCGTAATGGTCGACGAATTACCTGACAAATCCCTCCAGATTAGGTCAATAAGACAGGCTATGTCTAGCAGACGTCTGGCAAGATGGAGGTCAGGGAGATCAATGTTAGTCGAGATAGGTCGTACACGGATGAGTCGGGCTGTGGTACCACAATAGCTTCAATTCGTATTATTAATTCAACGATGTAATTCTACGTAAAAAATAAACAATTATTCAAACTAAAGACTTTCAAATCATGAACTTTATTACGGATTTTACTAGATTATAAATTCAATGGTCTAAATATAATAAAAATGTGAATGGAACTCTGTAAAATTACGCTTTATTTGAATAAAAACTTTTCCGACTCATGTTCCATTTTTTTTAATCATCACAAAAATTTACATTTAGACGACAGGTGCTTGAGGACAGGACCCCCCCCCCCCTCCCCCAATATAGACCCCCGGACCTGTAAGACTTTTTTTCACGTAAATTATATATGGATGACACATTTGTGATATAATCTATCCTATAAATTCATTTGCTTAAACTTACATTTTATCAAAAATATCTACTCTCTGTATATAAATTAACAAGGTTGCCAACTTCGTCTGCAAACCGAGAGGCACTGCCGAGAATTTTGGTTGAATTCAGTGTCATAGGCGCTTGATTACAGGATAGTTTATTTTGTGTATTATGTGCTTTTCTAGGTGTGCCTGAATACCCTCATTAAAATAAAAATAAAAATTCGCCGAAATTAGCACGTTTTAAAAATGTCATATTTACTGTATATATGAAGAGTAAAGGAGCGCCACTCGCCATCTTGAAAATTAGGGGGTACCTCGGTTCACACTAAATTTTCAGCAATATCTACATTTTTCCTACCGGTGTCGGGTGAGATCTAGCTTCAAAAATGGTTGAATGACAACTCCCTATCATCTGTTGACCTACATATGCCGTTTTAAACAAGCAGTGAACCGAAACGTCCTCGATTTTTGCACCTGTTTATCGAAAGCAACGGAAGTGGCGATTTCGACTATGTTAAATGTAGAAGCGTCCCGGAAATACATGGAAAATCTAGAGAGGTCAGAAATCGCGCCAAACTTGTTCTCTCTAGGTTTTCCGTATAATTCCGGGACATCTCTACATTTTTCATCGTTAGAAATCGGCAATTACGTTGCTTTCGATGTCTGTACATAGTAAAGAGGACGTTTTGTGTTTACTGCATGTTTTATACGGCAAGTTCAAATCGGCCGACGTTTGAAAAGAGTTATTCAATCATTTTTAAAGCTACATCTCACCCGATACCGGTAGGAAAATGTAGATATTGCTGAAAATTTAGTGTGAACCGAGGTACCCCCTAATTTTCAAGATGGCGAGTGGCGCTCCTTTACTCTTTTTATATACAGTAAATATTACATTTTTAAAACGTGCTAATTTCGGCGAATTTTTATTTTTATTTTAATGAGGTTATTCAGGCACGCCTAGAAAAGCACATAATACACAAAATAAACTATCCTGTAACCAAGCGCCTATGTTCAATGTCTCATAAATCTAAACAAAGCCCTAAAATCAACAACTCATATTTAAGCATTGAATTCATATTTTGGGATGTCTTCGGTCCTATAACACACCTGGCCGTGCCGACAAATTGAATACCGCGCGTTAGCGCGGTATGATAATTTGTCGGCACGGCCAGGTGTGTTATAGGACCGAAGACATCCCAAAATATGAATTCAATGCTTATATTTACATTCTCTAATTTTTCCTTTTCATAATTGCTCATTTCGTTAATCTTAAATGTGGATTTAGAGCCCTTCAAAACTGTCGTGGTTGATAGATGTAAGAGCTGTCTGTGACGTCAAACGACGTTAGATGACGTTGCAAAGTTAAATGACGCAAACAAACATTGCGAGGAAAAAATTGACAAACTAATTCTTAAAGCACATTACGTTAATTTTTACGTTAATTTTTCAGGGTTAAAGTTTTTCATTAAATTTAAATAAAACATTTTACATTTTGGTTTTCTTAGAGTATTGAAAATGCATTTAGTTCCTACTGTGTATTCTCACGCGCGGTGACAAGGTTTCGCGTGTGTTATAGAAATTTGAACGTCGTGGATTTCTAATAGATTTCATAAGAAAAATTACACTGAATGTAAATATTGTAGATTGAATATTCTTTTCATTAACCACCAACTCTCATGAATGTTAAGGCACTTTAACAGTCGTTATGACCAAGTTTTCGAAAGGATGTCATGCAACAGTCAGCGTTTTTAGCAATCTCTCACCAGAGGGCGCGCTCTGCTTACACGTGTTGGAGCGATGAGCGTAAAACACCTTCTGGTGAGAGATTGCGTTTTTAGCTTAGTGAACGGAAGTGACGAGGAGACGACTTTTTACCAAAATACACAGTTCTGCAGAAAGTCTGAGACACTGTTTTGAAGTAAACTTTTGAAGAAACTTGGTTGATATACACTTTAAAAAATGTCTTTCAAATGTATTGGGAGAATAGAGTTCAAAACCGTTGATGCAAATGAAATGTCTCTAATTATTTTTCAAATACCTGATTTGCATGTGAGAGTTATACCCTTTTAAAAATGCAATTTATAAAAACATCTTCTTTTTCTTAAATATTTGTGTAAATCTATAAAACCTTTGAAAATAAAATTTTGAAGAAGAATTCGTACAAAAAAACAAGAATATTTCTATTGTTGCTATTTTACACGCATAATTGGGTATATGGGGAACATCGGGAATTAGTCCTCTCCTCTTTACTTCCGTTTAATAAGCTTTTTACGGAGTTGGCAACCTTGTTGATTTTTATATAGAGAATGTAGGGTAGATTTCATAGAACATTTGTTTGAGGTAATTTTTCGATTTGCTGGTATAGGTTTTATCACAAATATGGCAATGAAAGATTTTTTATGAGAAAAAAATCGAAAAAGCCCAGGGGTCTATGTCGAAGGGGGGGGGGGGGGGGTCCTGTCCTCAAGCACCTGTGGCCTGAAAGTGTCAGGATCTTTATTTTAACAACTTTTAAGTGTATTTAAAGAAGATTCAAAATTTTTAAAATTTATTTTACATTAAACAATCCGGAAGACAAGCTCCTATGTACAATATCTGCATGTATTATGATTGATTGAACGATAATTATTGTTTTAAGCCGCGTAAGCAATATTTCCTCCATATACAAATATAGCTGTTGTATTGACACTCATATTTGAGTACACTCCATAAAGTGAAAAAAGGAAGATCTGTAAATACCCTTTCGGTTTGGGTCGTGGATATCGGCCTCGGAGAGCACCTGACTCAGTGGAGATCCAGGGGTCCCGGGTTCGATTCCCAGTCCAGCCATACATTTTCTCCCTTCCTGGCGGTTACAGATTTAAAATATCGTGCTCGGTCGATAAAATTTCTGTGAAGTCGATATATCTATGGATTGACGGAATGAAAAGGCTACTTTTGTTATATTATTTTTTTTATAGAGATTGACAAAACAAAATTTGAAAATAACGAAACATTTAGCTATAGGCCACAAGCTAGTTTCCTCTTTTAAATTAATTAGTTAATTATTTACCGGCCATCAGGAGGCGGTCGGTTATTTGATATGAAAGTTTCTGATAAAAAAAATATGTAACATTCATATATTAATAGAATATTAAAAACAGGATGTTTTAAATGTTTAACAAGATATGCACAACAATCATGAAATTAAAATTTTGTAAATAAGGGGTAAATGTTTCATCCGATCCTGATTGACAAACTCTGACATAACTATAAGGTGCGGAGACAAAGGCACACATGTTGGGCATGGTCTAAAGCAAAGTCTGCGTAATACAGGATACAAGTACATGTACTTATAGTATTTATAACCAATTTTACTTTCTCTATTTAAACAGAATTTGTTGAATATATCTTAAAATGCCGTGTATATACATGTATATACATTTCCGAAAGAAGTTTTCCAAATGATTAAATGACAATTTTATTATCAGACAAAATATTACGAGATTTTGCTCCAACAGACAAGGATAAAGCGTGTTCTACAGTAATACAGTATGCCAAGTCTTTTCCCGCCACATCTCGCACAAAAGAGGAGAAATGTAGTGGCGGATCTAAAGGGAGTTGGGGTGGTGGTTAACATCCTAGCTCTGAGAGTGAGCGAAGAGCCCCACATATTTGTTGCGTTTTTGTTAAAGTAAAACTATATATCTCTGTGGTTAAGATAAGTTTAAACTTATGTTTTAATCTTTAAATGTTTAAACTACTTTAAAAACATCTAACTTTCGCCAGATATAGTTCGTTTGTACCAAACTTTGTATGGAGACGCAGGGGACTATGGGTAGTTTGCTTACATATGTAGTAATGTACATAATTGTATTATGTATTGAAGAATATCCTGTAATGTCGCATGCAAATGTTCATTGTCAAGGGACTATATCAATTAACAGATAAATATAAGATATTTTTATAACATGAAGATCTAGCATTCCAGTTTCTAATTGCTTCATTGAAAAGACCAGTTAAATCGGTTTTCGGCCGATTTTTGACGTTTGCTTCTGTTTCTTGTTGTTCCCTTATATTAATTTACACATATAGACTTGAAATCAAATTAAGCTGTTGCAACTGTGTTTTCTTTCATATAAAGTAGATCCTAATATTGAAGGCATTGTTACGCATTACCAACCATTTACAGAATTATAAATAATTATAAATTATTGGATTTGAGCATAATTTTTTCCCAGATCGGATGATACGAGGGGCGTTCAATAAATAATGTCATTGGGGCTCAGAAAGAAGCAAACGACGCTTTTCAATGATTTAGTCTTCATGATTTTACTTAGTAATCTATTTTAATTCAAACACATGTCCGTAACATTTTTTATCCAATTTCTGATTGTTTCTAGAACTCATTTTTGGGTATGACCCTTAGAATACTGGAAAATGGCAGATCCAATGATTTCCTGGACTTGTTTTTTCCTTTTGAAAGGTGTTTTATTCAAGTTTGGAAATAGAAACAAGTCAGAAGGTCAAAGATCTGGCAAATATTGTTAATAGGAAAAAACATTAACTTTCTGTTTATCCCGTAACCCCTTTACTCTTTAGGATATGCGGGTTTAAACGCTGTCATGAAGAAATTCAATGTAGTGGATTCCTGATTCTGGGTCCTTTCTCTGATAAACCTCTTGATTTCTTTGCAAAAAGAAGTGCTTTCTAGTCACCTCCAGATATTAAACTGTCTCCACGAATACGAATTTGAACAATATTACCACTAATATTTAAGAAAATTGCATATAAATTTGTTTTTGTGCTCTTGCTTACCTTTGCTCTTGACAGACCTTCGCCGTTTTTATCAAGTACATCTTATGGTAAATTTTGTTTTAATGGTTTTAGCAATAGATTCATGTTTCAGTATCTGTTTGAATATAAAACAAATGGGAATTACTACAATTACTGATACTTTAAAATAATTGTTAAAACTTTTGTACATGCTGTCCTTTTCACTCATTTTTCAAAATACAGGGTGACCTTAAAGTACCAAGCTTAATTACCGTCAAACGTTTCTTAAAAACCATGTAAACTACTCCCGATATGATGTCTATCAAATTTGCTATGTGTCTTAAAGTCAATCATACAACATCAAATATTATTTGTTGAAATTTGGCAAACAGTACATAAGATGTTATAATTTTTGTTGGCAAGGAGGGTTCCCATTTTTGATTGCTATTATATACTGTATACTGTATACTGCGAAAATTTCCCTGTATACAGTATATTTTTTATCTTTGAAATCCACCTGCTTATTTGTCTATAAAACAGGCATCGGTTGCTGTAAATGTCACATATTTCAGTGAATATATCTTTGGGATTTTTAACCAGTTTTACAGCAGCTTTAATGTAGCGTTTATTTTCACTCTAGTTTTACCGATTCTTTACCATTCATTTATAATGCAGTGTCTCGAATAGCCCTTGTTTCCCAGCTTCTTACGATAAAACTATGTGATGAAAAGTGGTCACATAAACTGTTATAAATTCATTAAAAATTCAATAATGAGAGAAAGTCAAGCTTTATGTCATATGACCACTATGTTGTATGTCATCGAGCTAATGACATTATTTATTGAACGCCCCTCGTACATCAAGTCGACCATATAATGTATATAAGCTATTCTGAGATCAGCACTACGTCGTTATTTTACACATTATTTCCAAAATCGATAATATTACGTGCGCGGATCTAGAGGGGGTTCCGGATCCCCACCCCCCTGGAATATGCAATTAAGGTTATAAATTCATATGCTAAAGCAAGTAAAAAGTGACCTTGGACCCCCTCTGGAAAACGCAGACCCCCTGGAAAACGCGGATTTCTGTTAAATTGGAATGAACAGTCGGTGGTTTGGATTATAAGAAGTCCACCCCCTCCCCACGAAATAAGTTTTTGACGTTTGGGCAAGTTTACGAATTTTTTTTTGTTTGATTGTTTGTTTTTTTTTTGCTTGTCAATTAAGTTGTTTTTTTTTTGGACTGGGGTGGATCCCTCCCCTGGAAAAATTTCCTGGATCCGCGCCTGTATTATACATTTTGGAATCTTCAAATTGTACTTAACACAAGTCTATATGCTGTTATATACCTGATCATGTGATCAAGTTTAAGCCAATCAGACAGGATGAAATAAGAGTAAGTTCGCAAGTAAGTTACAGACTCCACTCCACGACTCCACTCCACTCCGCTTTTTTCCCCAAGCCGTTTAACAGTCTAGTCGAACCCTCAAACGGGGGTAAACGGAAGTAGGAAAACCGTACCATCAAACAGGAGTACACGCATGTGCAGACACTCAAAAAAGTGCCATTTTCACGAAAAAACGTGTGGTCCACAAAAAATGCTCGTGCAAAGTGATGGATTATTTCGTAGCTCTGTATGTACTCAAATTTGATAGATTAAAGATGTTTAAAGAGATTGTATTGCGAAAAAGTTTATGTTTATTGCAAAAATCGAGATTTTTTCTCTCCCAAAGTTAGCGTATTCTGTGCCTTGACCTCCATGCTTGATACAACTAGATTTTTTTTTATTTGTAGCGTTATTAATTTCCGAGCATGTAAATCCTAAATAATTAATATTCCATCCACAAACACTACTATATATTCCTTTTCTCTTAAATGAAAACACGGCGTAAAGTTCACAATTTATTAATGGCGATAAATCCAAAGCATAGCATATAAACAAAACAAACGAGTGACTTGGTCAAAACTTTCCTAACTACTCCTGCGTTTTTACAATATTTCCTCTTTTATACTGAAAAACTTACTCCTCTCATGACGCAATAATCTAACTCCTCTTTCCAAAATAACTCCTCACTGGGAATACAAATACAAAATCTAGGTCAAAGCAGAGGAGTAAAAGAAAGAAATAAATTATAGGTTACTGAATTACAAGTTAGCTAAAATAATGAAATACCGCAGTTAACTTTAAATAATTAAACAGTTTATACAAAATAATATATAGACATAATATGAATAACTGTAAATCTGCTACACTTCCCCCACGCAAGTTTTGTGAATATTGTACTCCTCAGATGGCTTAATCATTGTATTGACCTCAAAACACAACAATAATTGTATAGTATTCAATCTCAAAGTTTATAATACAATACAAAATTAGAGCAGAGCAAACATGGACCCCCGAAACATCAGAGGTGGGATGAGGTGCCATGGAGGAGTGAAGTTCCCCTGCCGACCGGTCACACCCTCCTTGTGCTCCTTGTCATCAGAAAATAACGGAAAAATCCGTCGTCAATTCAGTGTATAATAATGGACTAACAATTGGTATGAAAAGCGTCAGTCAGCATTTGACTCAGTGATAATCTGTATTTGCTGACAAGGTCATTGTATCAACAATAGAACTTACGAAATGATGACTTTAAACGAGACTGCTGATATTCTTGTTTCGTCAACTTGCTTGTCAATAATTTACCTTGTTTTAGAAATTGTTCATACGTAGAGCATGATCTGGCGTATCGAATCAACTGAGATATATATACTCTGTATGCAGGTGATGAGGGTATATTGCTGCATAAGTAAAGGAAGTTGAAAAAGTTAAAGTCATCACGTTTATCATATAGCTGGGTTGTTAGATTACCATTAGTGTCTTTTTCAAGTAAAATATCCAAGTATGAAACAGAAATGTCAGACTCTGTGGTATCTTTTATCTCAAGCTCACCAGGATATATCGTATCGACGTAGGAATGGAAATTACATGTATATGGAAACGTATATTGCTGGTGGAAGAATTGAAAGAGTCGCAGCAGATATAGCCGGCCCATTTCCTAAAACTGCAAATGACAATGTATATATTTTAGTTATATCGGACTATTTTACAAATTTTGCGGAGATTTTTCCTATACCGAACATGGAAGCAAAAACAACAGCTACTGTCTTTTTCCGGGGATGGATTAAAAGATACGGATGTCCATATGAATTTCATAGTGATCAAGGTGTACAATTTGAAAGTTTAGTGTTTCAACATTTGTGTTCAATGTTTGATATTGCGAAAACAAGGACAACTGCACTTCATCCTCGATCCGACGGAATGGTGGAAAGACTAAACAGGACAATTAAAAAGATGTTGTCGAAATATATAAATGTGAAACAAACTGACTTGGATGATTACATTGATTGTGTTGTGATGGCTTATAACTCTTCATTACACGACACAACTGGGATTACACCGTACCGCATGATGTTTGGTTCGGAGATGACTGTACCCGTAGATTTACAAACAGAATCACTGGAAATCGGAAAAGGAGAAAAGATAACAGAAACGAAATATGTGAAAAGTTTTTGTAAAAGCACGAGACAGAAATTTGGGAGCTGTCCAGAGGAAAAAGAAAAATTACGATAAAACTGCCGTACGAGAAACTTACAATGAATGTGATATTGTGAGAAGATTTCAGCCAAAACAAATAGTGGGAACGAAGCTTAAATTAGCTCGGAACTGGACTGGACCTTGGATTGTGACTAAAAAATTAAGTGATGTGTTATTTGAAATCAGACATTCAAGGAAATCTTATCCCGCAATTGTCCTTGCAGACAACCTAAAATCGTTCCAAATACGGAAAACTGCAAGGCTTAAACTAAAACACCTCCTCAAAATCAAAGAAATACCCGAGAATGCCCGAGCTGGATCCCTCCTCAATTTCTAAAGAGACCGCCGTATCCCCGTGCATGAAAAGTCAGCGCGGCAAAGACGAACCGCGGCCTGTGTATTCCAGCTGCAGAGCCTCCTCCAACCGACCAGTCACGTGATACACAAAAACGGGGTACATCTACTAAAACAAGACGGGAAGGGCCATTCGAAAACCAAAACGTTATGAGGATAGTATTATGTGAAAAGTGTGGTTTATTATTCACAAGATTAGACAATTTCAAAAGACATTTCCAAAGACTTCATGAAGATGCCGTGAAATCGTTCAATTGTGGATTTTGTGGTGAAAGTTTTAACAGGATTGACAATTCGAAGAGAAATGTTAATGCCAGACATGAGGAATATTCTAAAGAACTAATTAGCGAATTCGATTTAAGTGTTTTTGATTTGTAAACTTTTCATCATGGATTATAACGATAGAATCATTAAACATCCAGACTACAGTGATGTATCCAGTGATGAAGAGGATTTCATTATAGAATCGCGAGAGGACACAGTGAATGACAGTGACAGTGACACTATGGAATACTGTGATAGCGATTTCATCGAGATATCAAGTGACGAATTCGAAGAAGAGAACGAAATTGCAGACGGGCAGTGTGAGGATGACCTGGAAGTAACAGTGACACATACCATAGGAATAACAGTGACGAAAACTATTCAATACAAAAATAGTGAAGTAACGAGTGAAAACCGATCTTTGGACATATATTTCTCGGAGGGGCTTGATCCGAAAGGAGTCGACATAGCTAAGTGAGCGAGGAAGCTCTACAGGAGATTCCCACATTCCTTGTTGCCCTCAAATGACAGAACAATGGCAAAAACTAAATTTGTGAAATATTGACTGTACGAGATTGTGCATAATTAACATTTATTTGTTATTGTTAAATTACTTGCTTTTATTTTTTTTTTTGACGGCTTAATCATTGTATTGACTGAAAAACAGCAATAATTGTTTTATTATATGATTCACTAATAAAATAAAACCCATTACTTGTTTGCATTTAATTAAGTCCTATCCAAATAAAATTAAGAGAAGCAGAATTAAAATGATATTCAACCTTACAGGTCTTATTTATTAATTATTTTTTTAATTTTCTATTATCAAATTTAGTTGCTTTGAAAAAAATTATGTCAGTTTTTTTACGATAGATTTTTAAAGGAAGGATTATTATCAGGGAAAACTGACTGCCAAAAAAGTAAAAATTGTTGTTCAGTAAAAGTGTTGGAGGGGTGTCTCTGCATCTCATCCCCTCTTACTACCCTCACCCGAAAATATATATTCGCTTGTTTTGTTCACATGAAAAGAAAGTCAAAGTAGTTTAAATTGCTTTTCAAAACAATTTGTATCAATCTGGAATTTCCCGATCTATTTTTAGATCAATGTAGAGGAAATAAATCATTGTATTGACCTGGAACGTCACGTGCAGGTCAATACAAGGTAGTATTTTTCTAACATAGTTGGATCTCAGCCAATCAGAGAGGTGGAAATTATTCAATCATATAATAATGTTCATTATCTTCATATCCTTCTTTTACAGAACAGTGTTCACTTTCATTAGTTACAGAAGTGTAGTGTTATGGTTTTTATGTCTAAGTCTTTGACTATAACGCTACAGATCCCGTAATGGAAATAATGGCGAGAATTTCTCCACTTTCCAGTACTGGTCAGTCAATTATATTTCCCTCCCTAAATCCAGGCACATTTATTTATCAACTTTATTTATACATCTCCAGATACGTTTTCATCTAAACAGACAGTTTTGCATTTTCTGTCATCCTAAAAAAGATCACAACAAGCAAGCACAGAGATGAGTCTGAATAATTGGGAGGCAAATAAAGTATACAGACTCGTTAAAGAATTAAAGCAATACGAGCTGCATATTTGAGATCGGAAAATTCTGTTGCAAATTTTTAATTAACATTTCTTTGACAGAAAAATTAAAACATCAATAAAATTGTGTTGTTCATTTTTGCGATGAATACTTTTTTTATTAGCTTTGGTTGAAGCAAAATTGAATTATTGTCGTCCTGTACAATAATGATTTTTTATATTATACTGTATGTTCGGTTGAATAGAATTATTACTTATGAAAAATTTTAAACTTTATTTTTGGGCTTATTGGTCATAGGGGTTTAAATTACATACAAATTAATCATAATAACACATTTTACCAGCAAAATTAAATTCTCAAAAATGCAGCTCATATTGCTTTAATTTAGGATTATGGAGTGAATAAGTTGATTGACCAATGCTAGAAAATGAAGAAATTATCACCAATTACACGCCTGCTAATCGATCACTTGCACAACCAGCAGTTGTGTATAACAATCAAAAGAGATTGATTTCCGGTTGTGCAGTTGATGCGAATAATTCCAGTGCAAAGGTAGTAAATGGACTCGATTCAGGCAATTATTGATATTTTTATTAAAATATTAGAATGTGATTCCATGAGCAATTTATTTTTCTTTAATTTTACACTCTCATAAAATGCAGTGATTGTCGAATGGATTTGTTTTGAAGCAAGGGCTGGTAGAGCAAAAACGCTGATTGAAAACAGTATTCGCCGACTAAAATTCGTTTTAATCTTAACCAATCTTGAAAATTCAGTGTCCACCATGAGTATGCAACAAGTGCATCCTATCCACCAAAACTGGGACTTCGATATGTGTTAATTTGACAAATATTCGAAGAAAAAAAACATTGCTTGTGCATGCGATCATTCAGTTGTGAAAGAGATCTCGGGTTATGCAATTTTAGTCGGCGAATACTGTTTTCAATCAGCGTTTTTGCTCTACCAGCCCTTGCTTCAAAACAAATTTAGTCGCTATTCGACAATCACTGCATTTTATGAGAGTGTAAAATTAAAGAAAAATAAATTGCTCATGGAATCACATTCTTATATTTTAATAAAAATATCAATAATTGCCTGAATCGAGTCCATTTACTACCTGTGCACTGGAATTATTCGCATCAACTGCACAACCGGAAATCGATCTCTTTTGATTGCTATACACAACTGCTGGTTGTGCAAGTGATCGATTAGCAGGCGTGAATTATGTGCAGAAAATTTTGCGTCATAAATTGCACATTATTTTCATAACGGAAAGGTCAAACTGATAAAAACATATAAAAACATAACGCTACATTTCTCCCTACACTGTCATATGACAGTTCTTAGCAGGTCTCTGTTTTTATTTACCGTAGACGTACTTTTTTCCACGGGGTCATAATTCCGCGGAATCTCAACTTCTGTTTAGTCCGCGGGTAGAAAATTACGCGGATTTCTTAGACTGTCTTTATATGACTTACATTTATATAGAGTCCGCTTGGACAAATTTCCGCGGAAAATTTGTGTCCGCGTACATAGCGTAATTTAAAACCAAGCGGAAAAAAGTACTTCTACAGTATATGTCAATGTCCTATTTACAATATGGGCACTGCTTCAATAAACATAAAACATCGAATGCTATAACTTTTATTTCTATATGAGGATGATCTGCGATATGCAGCATTATTGCACAAGAAAATAGCACTATAAAACTAGAAAAAAAAGAAAGGAATGAAAAAGAATTCCAAAAATAATCATAAACCCCAAACCCATATAATCTACCCTTTATATAAGTAACATTGATAATTGTATGTACATGTATATATGAAAAATATATTAATTAAGCATATAAAGTGAAAAAAAGGTAAGTGATAAAGAGAAACAAAGATGAGTTTTTCCAACAATCAGTGGTAATTTTACCCCGAACATAAATCCATACATAATAATACTTTACATATTGCTAAATCTCGATTATAGCTATATCTTTGGATAAGAAATCCATCTCATTGGATAGAAAACTATGTATTGCTAAAACCTACGTCAAAACATTTAAACTACGATTAAATCTGATATCAAAACAACATATTAAAAGTTTCTTTCAAATCAGAAACTGTCGTCTCTCATTGTCAAATATTAATCAATGGATTAGATAAGCCTCGGCCTTTGTCTTCGGGTAACTAGGCGCTGAGAGCCATCCTGATCTGTCTGTCATGTTTTCCCTCAGACAAGCACGTGACGCTCAGAAGTGGATGGTCAGTTTTCTGTAGATATTTCTGAAAATTCAGACATAAGGTAATTACTGTTAATCCTCAAAATCTTATGAATGAACTTTTGCTTTAAGGAAAAACTTACAAATTTGGATCAAATACACCATAACATTAATTAATAAAAGATTGTAAATCAAGATGCGTCATTTGTCCATATTGATCAAAAACTTAAGTAGTTCTGCTTACATGGGCATAAGTCATTGCATTCTTTCTTTTATCACTATTAATATTACAGTTCTACTTACATGGGCATAAGTCATTGCATTCTTTCTCTCAGCAACAGAGGTTTCCAATCCAATCCAGACGAAGACAGCTTTCTTGGTGTCCACAATAAACACATCCTAATGTTAAACAAGTCAACAGAAATATATTTATATCATTGTTACACTCAGTTGAATTTAGACAGCTTTCTTTGGTGTAGACAATAAACACATTCTAATGTTAAACAAGAAAACAAATTGTCGCACGGGAAATATTTAAAGTAAGCAATGAAAATGAGCCTTGATCATCAAACCGCTTCGATATGGGTGAAAAGGCATGCGTCTTATTGATGGAGAAGATAGTTGCAAACATTTAGAAAAATTATAGTCGGATAAAAATCAAACAAAAAAGATTCCATTTTAAGCTTGATCAATTCCTCAAGCAAATGCGGAGAATTAATTGTCAGTTGTCCAGCTCTAGAGGTTATCAAGAAAAATCGAAAAAAGAAACATTCTGAATTTCTGATACATTTATTTGATGAAGATTTTCAACCTTTACATCAAGTCAGTCATTTCAGAATCTTAGACTTTGTCATTGAGGTAATATGTGATGGTATTTGTGTCTCAATACACTATATGCCCCTTAGCCAACCTGAAGAGTTCCACTGTAAAATCTTTCGGCTTCATATTCTCTGCTTCATCTGGAACATCGTCTTCTGTCAGCGCATGGTAAAACTCGTGCTGTAAAAGGAACTAGGGCATGGTAAAACTCGTGCTGTAAAAGGGATTTCCTCTATAAGCAACTAGTAGTTGTCACGCAATAATATAAAAACAGTCCTATCCAAAAGCAAATAAACAGTGTATCAAGAAATTTTAGGTTATGCTTCCGTGCTCCTTTTTCAAATTAAATAATTAGACACGATTTTGTTTTTATTTTGCTGATAAAATTTTGTGATTTGTTTTATAACTGTTTACATGGTAACAAAATGAAAATGTCGTGTTGGAGCATAACCTTCTCTTGAAAGGGTAATGCAGACCCCATACATTATATTATATACTCCTCCATGGCACCTGATCCCACCTCTGATGTTTTAAAGACCCTTGTTTGCTCTACTCATGTTTTGTATTGTTTTATGGACTTTCATATACAATTTTGTTCATTATCTCCATATCCTTCATTAAACTAAAGAGTATATAATGGTAACAGTTGACACATGCAACATAGTGATTTTTATCCCCCATGGTCTTCAAATGCATTGTTAACTTAACACATTAACTTAATGCTTTTATAACAATTGATAATTGGTTTCCCTGGGACTTTGCTGTAAGAATATTTTACTCTAAATGAAAGTATTTGCAATATATGGATATTTAGACATTTTCAAAGAACAAAAAGCATTGTACTATATAACATGTAATATAAAAATGCAGCAATATGTCAATGCTGAAATAATTTGAATATTAGGGGAAAACACATTGTTTGATAATCAACTCAGTATCACAAGGCCAGTATTTTATTAGGCCTTAGTTCGTAATTTATTTTAAATTTACACTTCTGTATTAAATGTAAAGGCAATAAAATGTATACAAACTGTATAGATAGATTACACGATCAGTACGTACTGGTTCCTGCCGACAAAGCAGGTAACAACATTGTCTTCGTTTGTAAGGCTCATTATATAAATTGCATTCTAGAAGAACTTGGATTTAATTCTACAAGTGGTAATCCTACTTATACATATACTTCTCTTTCTAAGGAAGAAATTCTTCAGAATCACCTGTCAGTATTGAATACTTTTAATATTCCACAGAGCCAAAATGAATTTGAACTACCTTATATATATTGGATTCCGAAACTTCATAAGAGTCCTTACAAACAAAGATACATTGCAGGTTCCAGTAAATGTTCAACCAAGCCTCTTTCGTTACTTCTCACTAAAATATTGACAGTAGTGAAGGAAAAACTTCAAGAGTACTGTACAACTATATATTCAAGAAGTGGTGTAAATCAGATGTGGATACTTAAAAATTCTAAAGAACTTTTGGACAATTTGAAATCACAAGACTTTACAAAAATCAACAGCATAAAAACTTACGACTTTTCAACTTTATACACAACAATTCCCCACGACAAATTAAAATCCAGGCTTTTTGATATCATTGACAGCTGCTTCTTCAACAAAAATGGAACTCGTAAGTTTACTTACCTCGTCATTGGTCATTTGAAAAATTATTTTGTTAAAACAGATTCTGATTGCACACATAAGTACTCTGAAGTTGACATCAAGAAAATGCTTGAGTTTCTGATTGACAATATCTCTGTGGTTTTTGGAGACCAGGTATTCCAACAATCTATTGGAATTCCCATGGGTACAAATTGCGCTCCGTTATTAGCAGACTCATTTTTATATTCATATGAAGCAGAATTTATGCAAAATCTTTTACGTGAAAAGAAGAAAACACTTGCTGTGGCCTTCAACTCGACATTTAGATATATCGACGACGTATTGTCTATTAATAATGATAATTTTCATTCCTACGTCGACACGATATATCCTGGTGAGCTTGAAATAAAAGATACCACAGAGTCCGACACTTCTGCTTCATACTTGGATATTTTACTTGAAAAAGACACTAATGGTAATCTAACAACCAAGCTATATGATAAACGTGATGACTTTAACTGTTCTATCGCCAACTTCTCTTACTTATGCAGCAATATACCTTCATCACCTGCATACGGAGTATTTATATCTCAGTTGATTCGATATGCAAGAGCATGCTCTACGTATGAACAATTTCTTAAACGAGGTAAATTATTGACAAGCATGTTGATGAAACAAGAATATCAACAGTCTCGTTTGAAGTCATCATTTCGTAAATTCTATGTTCGATACAATGACCTTGTCAGCAAATACAATTTATCATTGAATGAAATGCTGACTGACGTTTTTCATACCAATTGTTAGTCCATTATTTATACACTGAATTGACCACGGATTTTTTCCGTTATATCCTGATTATGACAACGAGCACACGGCGGGTGTGACCGGTCAGCAGGGGATGCTTACTCCTCCATGGCACCTGATCCCACCTCTGATGTTTCGGGGTCCGTGTTTGCTCTGCTCTTATTTTGTATATTTGTTTAATGGACGTTGAGATTGAATACTGTTCGTTATTTCCATATCCTTCATACATAAATATAAAGAAATAGGTTTGTCCCAAAAAGTAAAAGAGAAGTTTTTATTCCGAATTCTATCCTGAAAAAGAATTGGACTCACTTCGTGTCTAACTGTATATTTTATTTTCTTCTTTTTGAAAAACAAACTAATTAATAGCCATTTGGATTTCAAATTGGCAAATTGAGCAAGCTTGAATATACATTGATAGGCATGTATGCTGTCTTATATACATTTTGAGATCTGTTTATATTTGATATGAAGATTTTTCATATATCCTTTTTTATGTTTGGAATTTCAAAACATTTTTTTATCTTATTATGGCCTTGAGTAGCGATTTAAAAATTCCCTTTATAAATAAAGCTTCCTGCATAAGCTTTAGGCTTAAAGGTCAAAACCTGGATTATAACCTACACATGGGCTTATAATTATATAGTGTGATAAATAGAATAATAAATAAACTACCTGGTATATAAATAATTAATGAATTGCATACAAATACACTATTATTAGTATGAATGATTAACAAGTGTAAACTGTAAACATTATAAATAAAACATTAATGAAATCAACACATTTTAATATGTTTATTAATAAGTGCTGAGCCACTATACCACTACACAAGAGTCCCGAGTGTGAACAAACGACGCAATCCCCGGTTATTTCTCTATACTAACGTCCCGGCTGTAAACTAGCGATACAACCCCCGGTTATTTCTCTATACTCACGTCCCGGGTGTGAACTAGCGATATAATGATTAGATTATAAAGTGTAACAATTCGTCAGAAATAATGTTTACACCTTCTGTCTTCAGTGGACCTCAAAATTTACAGATTCAATTCAACTGATTTCATTCTAACCAATCTTACAAAGAGCCTGCACCAAATTCTGAGGGGAATTCATTTCAATGTAATCGATTTTTCAAATAAATAGAGTTCATTGTAAGTGAGTTCGAGAATATAAGAAATTACTTTAATTTAATTCGTGAGGTACATGAACTACAAATCTCCACACCTTCATATTAATATGAAATCTGCCGGCGTGAAGCGTCGTAGTTCAGAACTCTTTACTTTAAATGCGAACCGTCGAAACACCAATGAAAATTCTAAATTTAAATTGTAGGATTTAAATGTCAGAACTTGGTTCCTGAATAAAGGGCTAAATAACGGGAGCATTCAACAAAACCATTGATAAAAAACTGCATCTATAGTGTTTAACAGATATGTGACTTGAATTACTCTGTCTGGGTTTTAAATTAAGATTGGATCAGACATAACTTTTTACGATATCCTTAATACTGCACTGATCTTTTTGGAGCTGGATAAGACACAGTGTTTGAACATCTCCGTTATGTCTATGAGACTTCTGTCTATCGTTCATTATTGTTATTAATGAAGAAGCGGTTTCTGAAATTCAACAATTAATGAAGAAAACAAAGGAGCCAATGTCAGAATAGGTATGAAAAACTCTATAATTTTGATTCATTAGCTGTGCAAATATTGGAGCATAAACATTAAACAAAATTCATTATCTAACTATAGCACTATAAAGACGTATATATAGATATATCTACTTTATACACATGGATTATTATTTTGGGCATTGTAAAGAGATATTTCGTTAGAAACGAAAAGGTGTCGATAACAAATATTGAGATTATTCCATAACTGGAATAAGAATTCGGGGGAAAACTGAAATCTGGACAATTGAAACCAATCTACAGTTTTTTTTTTCTTTAATTGTCCCCCGCTTGAAAAGTGGGGGATATCAATTTGGGTTTGTCCGTCCGTCCGTGCGTCTGTCTGTCCGTCCGTCCGTCTTTCTGTCTGTCTGTAATGCTTTTTTTTCCACACG
This sequence comes from Saccostrea cuccullata, assembly GCF_032062105.1. NCBI lineage: Eukaryota > Metazoa > Mollusca > Bivalvia > Ostreida > Ostreidae > Saccostrea > Saccostrea cuccullata. Next base: position 54,993 of record NW_026939658.1, on the reverse strand, counting down.
ATATCTCAAGAACCCATTGAGCTTTTGCAATGAAATTTAGCATAGCAACTCCCTATGGACTAAAGAAGACCCCTATTGATTTTGAGGTCAAAAGGTCGAAGGTCAAGGTCATAATTGAGCAAATTCTGTCTGTTATAACACTTTCGTTTCCATACGATATCTCTAGAACCATTTGAGCTATTGCAATGAAATTTTACATAACAACTCCCTGTGGTCTAAAGAAGACCCCTATTCATTTTGTGTTCAAAAGGTCAAAGTTCAAGGTCGTAAATTTACACATTCTGTCTGTGTGTAACACTATCATTTCCGGGCTATATTTTAAGAAGATTTGAGATTATGCAAAGTAATTTTATACCAAAACTCCCTAGGACCTCTCTCACCACTCTCAAAGTGCCCCGCCCCGTTTGTTTTATTAGTATTTATAGTATTTCGTGTCGCTATTTTTAGCACAGGGGCATGCGGAGAGTTATTGCGTATAAAACAGGTTCTCGGTGGACTTTATGTTTTTATTATATCTATTAGAACTGTTTAATAAAGGCTAAATAAATCAAACACCATGGATTGTGTAAAATTTTGACAATATCGAGCATGAATATATACATGTATGTGACTTTACTTCTGCATATACTTGACGACATTTAAAGCGCCTCCGTGGTCTAGTGGTATGTCTCCCGCTACACAAGTGAGAGGTCCCGGGATCGAATACCGGCCGATCCTTTTTTTTATTTTCTTTTTAAATGATAGTATTCAGCATGTGAAAATAAACATTTATGAGGTTATAAAATCACCATTACAGTGTGATAAATATTCCATATAAAAAGAATCTTCTATACACATAATAAAGAATAAGATATCAAATCTTTATATGCATATTGACATACATGTATTTTATTTGCATAAGTATACATGTATACATTTAATAATTCTACAAATTCAGTCAGGGGGATCCGACTTTTTCCCTAAGCGGGGGACACAAATTCTCTGAATTAGCTTGTTTACAGATTCAAGTTGATCCTTTTTTAAGTTATAACTGAGTCAAACAATGCAGAGCAACACTTTGCAGTCTTGGAAAGGTTGACAGAAGACGTAAATCAGGTGCGAATTATTCTTTCTCTAATATGGAAATTTAGTTCATGATGTCTATTCGTTTCGAACAATTCAATTCCTTTTAATCCCAATCTTTATATAGGTTGTATCACTTGATAGCAATACTTTTAAAAAGGTAAAACATCAATGATTAAAAAATAGGAAAGCAAGAAAGATAAATCCCCAACCCTCTTTTCAAATGAATGCACAAATATAGTAGTACTCACAAAAAACATTGGAAAATATTAATGTTTAAAATTGTTTGATTTATTTTAAAATTCTATTCCGTAGTTAGTGAGGAATAAATACAATCGTTTTAATACATATTATAGAAACCGTTCACGGTAGCTCAGTCGGTAGAGCGCTTGCTCCGTGAACGGGAGGTCGTGAGTTCGTATCTCGGTCGCGACCCAGTCGATAAAAAATGGGTAGCGACTGTTCCTTCGCCATGCGCTCTGCACTTTGAAGTGAAAGTTGCGGGTCCTTCGGATGAGACCTTAAAAACTGAGGCCCCGTGTGAGCGGCAGGCGTTGGCACGATAAAGATCCCTCACTGCTCATTGGCCCTGAGTGCCGAGTAAAGGTCAAAATTTGAAGCCCTTCAGCGGCAAACGGTGACGTCTCCATATGAGTGAAACATTCTCGAGAGGGACGTTAAACAATATGCAATCAATCAATCAATTATATTATAGAATTTCAGTTGATTTTTTAAAAAAATAGGTTTAAGTTGTTAATGCACTAAGAATTTCACTTTCACGTCTACTTCTTCAGGTATTACGCACAGCAAAGATGCGATTTTTTATTTATATAGAATGAAAATTCCTACTACATTAAAATTTTTGTATTTTACGACAATAAACTCATATCATGCGTGACAAAAGGCTAGGATTTTTTCTTATTTATATAGAAAGTTTCATTATCTATCATTGAGAGAAAAACTAAGAAATCTGCCGGAATTATGAAACCTCATCGTTATACCTCCGCTTGAAAAGCGGGAGGGTATATAGTAGTCGGTCCGTCCGTCCTTCCGTCTGTCAGTACGTACGTACGTACGTCTGTCCCCGTCCGTCCGTCTGTCTGTCAGTGACGATTTTGGGTACCCATCTCTTATCTGCAACTAAAATTTAATGAGAATTTCATAGAATCTTTATTACAAATTGCCATTGTTTACCTTTTATTTTACTTTTGACCCGACATATATTTTTGGTGTCCCACAGCAAAACATGGACACTGTCATTATATTCATAAGGTAGGTGGGGATATCATTTAGTGAGATCATTGATCACAATACATCTAATTTGCATTATTTTAATTGCCTCCTAACCCTATTAAATGATAATTATAAGTTCTGAAAAACGGCTGCATTTCCTTTCCGGAATTTTTGGTAATTATCAACCTTTCATTTCCAGCATTTATGTTTTCATTTCCGACATTTTTCATTTACATATGTAGGACCTATAGTACCAAATTTCATATCTTTACTTATACACAAATTTTTAGTGGGGATAAAATTTTGTTGATTTATCATCAAAAATAGTTTCGTGGACATTTAATTTCGTTGTTTTGAGAGTAAGCCTATTCAATATATAGTCATATAAAATTTCGTGTGGGATTTAATTTTGATGATACTTGTTAACGAAATAAACGAAATTTAATCCCCCACGAATATTTGTGCTTTTACAGTATATGAAAACTAAGAATAAATCATAAATAAATCATTGAAATCTAATGTTGTAAATCTTTCGGTGCTTGGACATATACAAAAGTTTTATGGTCATTGAACTCTTTTACCTAGAGTTAGTGCTATGTGTATGGATGTTTCTTTTTATTTTTTCAGTATACTTTCATTTGGTATAAGTACTTTTAAAATCCCATTTTCTTTTACTTAGAAATCATTGAATTGTCGCACATGAAATGAAAACAAAAAATGTGGGAAATGCTACGCATATTTCCTGAAATGAAATGCAGCGTGAAAAACATGCCAATTTGAACCTTTCCAAAATTAACTTTTGTAGTCGTCTATTTAGAAGTGTTCCTATTCCATTCGTTTAAAACAGATTTTGTTTCTTCCATTGAGAAATTAAATTTTTCTTTGTGTAATTCAATTCTTTTTATGTATGTGACATTATTTAACCTTCTCCATAGAATGTGGTTCCATATATGATGTTTTAGAGATATGTTTTTGCTTCGCTACAACTTTATACCGTAAACAGAGTTTTGAGCTGTAATATTGTTTGTTATCTCTATATATTTACATCCACTGAATATTTTCTCCTTTATTTCTTAAGAAACCCCATTGCGTTCATCACTGCATAAACTACAGTAGGCAGGTCGCCTGTACAGATTTCTTAATCAGTGGCTGTTCCATCAATGAAACGTATAAAGACGTTTGCATCATTAATACAATAATTAATCTTTTAAATCCTACTTTAATTGATTATTCAAACAGATATAAATATAAACAATAAAATGCTTTCTTTGTTTATTGTTACTGGAATGAACGGTCGCAGCTATTGCAGAAAAAATTTACATAACCCGCGGGTTATGTATTTTTTCTGCAACAGCTGCTTCCGTTCATTCCAGTAACAACAAACAAAGAAAGCATTTTATTGTTTAAATATTTTAGTTAAAAGATCATTTGTGTTTGGGTATTCATATAGCTTGATATATTGAATTATGAGGGTAAAAATTAAGTCCAATGTTTAACGAACTTTTCAATGCTAGATGCCATAAATAATCATTAATGCTTGTAAAAACCATTGAGAACAAGTATTGTCAATAATTTAAATGTATTTCTCAATACAGGAAATCGACGCATTATTTTTAGTCAATAGTTTTGTTATTTTATGTTTTGATGCACTACAATGTCATTTGTTTGCACAACTATCTATATTTTTATTGTCCTTTGGAAGACAGGCCTAATATTATGCTTAAGAGCAATTTTAAGGATAGATAGAGAGAGAAAGAAAGAAAGACTTTTGACTCAATTGTCAAAGGCAAGACTTAACAGATTTAAATCTAAAAGTCTTAAGAAGACTATGTTTCATTCTAGATAATTGTTGTTTCTTTTGATGATGCTTTATAATGATTAGATAGTTTTTATTTCTCTTGCAAAACAGAATTCAAGCTTGATTATAAAATGGTATAAAGAGACCCATACCGAAAGATTTTTCAGATTTTATGGTCGATGCACTAGTACTGACCCTGTGATCAAGCTAACTAACTATTATTAAGTTAGTTTTCTATACAAATTGGTATACCATTATTGTCTCACTGAAATGTTTATCATGACCCCCTTAAACAGCGGGAGGGTATATGGTGATCAAGATATCCTTCCATCTATCTGTCCGTCGGTCCGTCCGTCTGTACGTTCGTCCGTCCTTCTGTTACGCTTTGGGATACTCTCTTATATGAACTTTTCTCAAACCACTGAATGAAACTTAATCAAACTTTCACAGATTCTTTGTTACAAAGTGTCATTGTGCACCTTGTATTTTGCTTTTTGATCGGATCTATATTTCGGGATTCCAATAGCCAAACATTGACACTACCTTTTTTTTATAACATTGAAGGGTAACTATCTTTTATCCACATATCCTCCTATACCACTGAATAAACTTTAATCATACTTTCACATATTCTTTATTACACGGTGCCATTGCGCACCTCCTATTTTATTTTTTTTACATCAAAACATGGACTTTGTCACTATCATATGGGAAGTGGAGTATCATATGGTGAGCTCACATTATACCTCTAATAGAATTTAAATGAACCAGATCATTACAATAAGAACACAGAATGTTTGAGACGTTGATAGCGAATTCTTCCATGATATCTTATCTCACCCCGGAGGTTTGTGTTTGCTCTACTCAAAATGTGAATTGTGTAAATCGACTTTTATTCATTATGTTTCATCTACAAAGATAAATTTTTAGCTCATTATTCGGTCAAGGTCTAATGGACAGCATGTTGGTTTTTTTTTTTTAAACTGAGATAAGGCTGTGCTATATATTTTTTTGTGTAATTGTACACAGCATTTGATAACACAGTGAGTTCGAAAGTCTGGTATGAACATGTAGCTTTGATAAATTCCACTTAATATATTCAGTCAAAATAAATGATGAGTTTTAAGTTTGCTGTGTACAACCGGATGTATATCAGAAAAGTGTAATATTTCAAAAATATTCAAAGGGATATGGAGATAACGAACAGTATTCAATCTCAAAGTCCATAAAACAATACAAAATAAGAGCAGAGCAAACACGGACCCCCAAAACATCAGATGTGGGATAAGATGCCATTGAGGAGTGAGCATGCTCTACCGACCGGTCACACCCGCCATGTTCTCCTTTTCATGATCAGGAAATAACGAAAAAATCCATCGTCAATTCAGTTATAAATAATGGACTAACAATTGGAATGAAAATCGTCAATCAGCATTTGACTCAATGATAAATTGTATTTGCTGACAAGATCATTGTATCGTCCATAGAACTTACAAAACGATGACTTTAAACGAGACTGCTGATATCAAATCAAAAATTATTATGAATTTTGTACATATGGTTCCTAGCTTGTTTTAAAATCTAAAGAATCTGTAGATGCAACCTAATTCAAACTGACAGCAATTCGGGCTGTGAGTTTTTTTAAAAATCGATACCTAGACTCCTGTTATACTAGTTAAGGGTGGATAAATGAGGTACATATAACATGATGAGAGATACTATCAATTTATTTGAAATTTATGCTTTATAAAAGTCCATTTTGCATGCATTAGCAAGTGAAATTCATACCATGCAGGTGACCAACTTAATATATATGAATTGCGTAAATAAATTGCCCCTTAGTGTTGCTGAAACTGGACGTATTAAACTATCTTTGAAAAGAGGTTTAACAATTTCATGTTTTCTCTGCTAAACAATGCTATCTTCACTCAAGAGGAATCATATTTTAGTAACTGTTTGATTGATTGATTGATTGTATATTGTTTTAACGTCCCTCTTGAGAGTTTTTCACTCATATAGAGACGTCACCGGTGTAGGGCTTCAAATTTTGACCTATACTCGGCACTCAGGGCCATTGAGCAGTGAGGGTTCTTTATCGTGCCAGCGCCTACCGTGACACGGGACCTACGTTTTTAAGGTCATATCCGAAAGACCCGTGACTTTCACTTCTAATGCCGAGCGCTTGGCGAAGAAACAGTCACTATCTTTGATAACGTCTTAGGTATGACGCGGCGCCGCGAACGAGAATCGAACCCGGGCCTCCCGATCACGAAGCGAACGCTCTACCATTAGGCTACCGTGACCGGTTTTTAAAGAGATATGAAATCGTTATTCGGATCATCTTTTAATATATTTGACACATGTAGATGTGCAATTCAAACAAATATCATCAGCAAATAATTTGCAGAAGTTTGACATAATTTCAGCACCCTAAAGGTTGAGCGTTGAAAAAGTCTATACAACTGACCCAAGTCGATAAAGGAAACAGAAAGCAACTGTTCTTTTGCCAAACGCTCGGCACTTTGATGTGTTAGTTGCGGGTTCTTCGGATGGGACCGAATAAATACCTTAGCCCTTCAGCAGTATACCATGACGTTTCTATGCGAGTGAAAAATTCTCGAATGTGAAGTAAAACTGCAAACAATTATAATCACTCTTAACAGCTCCGTCACTTACATCGGTTAAGAATTCAATGGACTTTATACATGTAGCGAGTCAAATGAAGTTGCAAACTTTTATAGATTACTTTTTCTGCTTTTTTGCCAAATAACATTTTCACCAACAATAAATATTACTGCCGAAGTCTCAATTGATGAGCTAAATAAAAGCGCCTTGCCTCAGGCACAGTCACTTGCGTTAGATCATTAAAAAAATGTCCTACAACAGGTTTTACTTCATCATCTTTCTTAATAATGCTTTTGTTTGTTTACTTTTCCTATACCAGGTTATCCATAGAGTTACTATGTAGGAAAGCTGCTGGGGATTTGTAAAAAAAAATGTAATGATCGAACAGTTGGACAATTTAGAGAGTACATAACAAGAATTCCCTAATAATGATTGACTGAGCCGCTTGTGGGCGCTTTTCAGGAATGTTCAAGTTCTTACATATGTATAATACATCATTTTAGTTTTAGGAAAAAATATTACAAAAAAAAACTTACATGTATCTTCAAATAAACTGCTAGGCATCCAGGCCAATAAGCATTTAAGGATATTTTTCGTGCCAGTATCTGCTGCGACACGGGACCTTTGGTTTATACAGTCTCATCCGAAGGACTCGTTTCTTGGATCGAACTGGTAGTCCGACAGTTGGATTCCAACCCGCAACTTAAGGATCAACTCCTTTCTCCGCGACTCTAGAGCAGACATTTGTTCGACTCAGGTGACATTTGAGGTAAACTATTGATATTATTTTGACCTTCTTACAAAATTTGAGGATAGGTCTATCTTTGTTTTTTTTTTTACATTTATGTTTGCCATCTCCCGACCGACTTTCTAAAGTTTTCAACACATGCAAAACTTTATTTTAACATCCAAGAAAGAATAAGTATCTTTTGTTGTCGCTTTACTCTTGGATTTTCCAATCCTGTTATAACATGTATATTAAAAGTTTTCAGAAAAAAAGAAAATGTCTTTCAACATACCTTCCCGATTTTTTAATACTGAGTCAGAAGTGGACAAACAAGCATAACTGTAAAGATTGCATAATCAAGAAATTTTAAGATTACATTTTTTATTGTATCAGCCATACTGCGAAAAAAATATCTAGCTCTGTATACTATACAAATCCTTTGAGTGCGGTCTTGAAGGACTCGACAGATTTAGTGAGCAGTGTATCTTCGTCCAGGTTGTTCAATTTAATCACAATGTCTATAAAGAATAAGTGTTGGTATTTTTAGTTTCAATTGGTTGACCTGCGTTATTTCAAAGCTTTTGATATGTTACTGTTATACTTTTCTCTCAGTGTTATATCACCAGCAGTTCAAACATGGAAAATTCTTCATTTGTGACTAAATCTATTCAGATAATCTTCATATCAAATCTTGAATCACACACAAAGAAACAAGAAAAAAATTCGTTTGTACTTCAATGAAGAATCGTGATCAATATAAAAGAAAAACATCGGGATCAAAATACATTTAAATAATCAGACTGACGACTCTAACAACCTAACCAACATGTTGAAAAGAGCGAATCGAGTATTTATAATCCGCCTACAAAGTCGCTGTGGAAAGTATTTAAGGTCACTCTAAAAAGCAATAATATAGGAGTTACAGTCATGGAGTCGTGAGTAACTGAATATCAAATAATGCTCTTTTGTCTTTCTTTCTCATATTTGTTTACTTGTGTAACTAAGGAACAATGAAGTATAATTGATTTTTGTCAACTTCCCAAAGTATTTTCAATTAATTTTAGTGTGTTGAAAGTTTGATTTAAAAAAATGTAAGTGTAATATGCTCATCATATAATGCAATTTTAAAATTTTGTTTAGTAGGTCTATAGTTAAAAAAAACATTTTTAAATGCAAATAGGTTAAACAATGTATAACAAAAACGAAATGTTTCAATAATGCATGTGCAAAAAAAAAAGACCCCCTTCGTCAACTGGCTAAAAAAATATGAAATTCAAGAGAAAACCTGAGAGTTATGAATACTAATTGATGGATCTAATTTTTCAACACTTCATTAGACATGAATATGTTAAACCTGCCATGTATGACTAACACACGTATTGCTATCCGTTTTCGTCTGTCCTCGTGTGATGTGCGTCGCGTGTCGTGTGTTATTATTTGACCATTTTTAGCTTCTCTGCAACTGCTCAACCAATTTTAACCAATTTTAGCAAAAAGAATCTATGGGTGAAAGGGAACATAAATTATAAATTTCATGGTCCCTGCTCCCCTGGGGCCTGAGGGGTGGGACAAAAACTACTAAAATATGTGCGATCTTCAAGAATCTCTTTCTTTACTCCTGGATATCAAGCAGTCAAGCTGTTGGCATAATTGTAATGAGCATTGAGTCCTCTACCGAAGAACAAGGTGCCTTACTTGGCCTTGTGAATTTCTGAAAAACTGAAACTGCATAGTTTTAGTTTACAATGCATTAAATATCAGTTAGATCTTCGGTGACTGCGTATCTATAAAACATGACGTCATTTTCTGACTAGTCAATGCATTGTGACGTCACGAAATGCATCAATTTCCTCATATTCTGAATTCTTAAAACTATTTTTGATATTTCATATAGAACGCAACCCCTGATCTAAAATATGCAACTAGTAAATGATAGAACTGTTTCTGGGGATAAATGGACTTGTTTTACTTTTTAGATCAGAGAGTGGGCTCTTATTATTTTTCTTCACTGAAAGTACTCAATTATACCTGTTCTGCTAAAAATTCAAGAACATTGCAATTTAATAAATCCAGTTCTCCAAGACCTGGACTCTGAGGAGAAAATTTTTAAAGGATATGAAAGCACCAAATCTCTACTTTATTTTAATGCTTCAAATAGAAAATCAAGTGTTTATCAATCAATAGGATATCAACAAGGTTATTTTATGCGTAAAGTGAACCGACTTCTTGTGAGATTCTTGGCCCCAGGGCCAGGGGCTCTAGTGCTAGGGCTATATAGATTATATAGTGAAAAGGCATTAATTTTTTGAAAGTCTTCCTCTCTGCTTCTGGGTATTAAATGAACCAACTAAGTAGAACACAGTTATGATGAACATGAGTTCCTCTTCCAAATTGTGAATTTTATTGCCCCAGGGTCAGGGCTTCTGGTGTTAGGGCAGAGATTTATTGATTATATAGTGAAAATGCATTAATTCTTTGAGAATCTTATTCTCTGCTTCTATGTATGAAATTAAATAAGTACGTAGTTATGATGAGCAAGAGTGCTTATAGCAAAATTATGAATTTTATGGCCCCAGAATTAGGAGTTCTGAATATAGAGCGGAGTTCTCTTGATTTATTATATAGTGAAAATACATTTAACCTTTGTAACCAAGCTAAGCAATTTCTAAGTGTATAATTATGATGAGAAATGGTGCATCTTTCAAAATTGTGAATGCCATAGCATGATACTCAGGTGACCGATAAGGCCCATGGACCTCTTGTTTTAAGTTGAAATACAATGGATTTTCAATCTAATATATAATTTGTATCTATATTCTATCATATCTTATTTTATGAATCATTATCTCAACGTTAGGATTTTATTTTCAAAAAGCATTGAAAATTAAATTTCCCAGTCACTAGAAATTTTTACCTCTTGAGAATTTTTTTTTCACTCATATGGAGACGTCACCGTATGCTGGTGAAGGGCTTCAAATTTTGACCTTTACTCGGCACTCATGGCCATTGAGCAGTGAGGGATCTTTATCGTGCCAATGCCTGCCGCTGACACGGGGCTTTGGTTTTTAAGGTCTCATCCGAAGGACCCGCAACTTTCATTTCAAAGTGCCGAGCGCATGGCGAAGGAACAGTTGCTACCCATTTTTTATCGACTTAGGTCAACTCGCGGCCGAGATGCGAACTCACGACCTCCCGATCACGGAGCGAGCGCTCTACCAACTGAGCTACCGTGAACGATTTCAACATTCTGTATAGATGATATATATGAAGATAAGGAACAGTATTCAAGCTCAAAGTCCATTAAACAATAGAAAACAGGAGCAGAGCAAACACGGACCTCTAAAACATCAGAGATGGGATCATGTGCCATGAAGAAATGAGCATCCCCTGCTGACCGTTCACACATGCCTTGTGCTCCTTGTCATGATCAGTAAATAACGGAAAACAGTGTATAAAGGCTGATAATAATTATTCAGTCAGTCAGCATTTGACTAAACAGTACTACTGGACTTTTGTATTATCTTTGTAAGGTTTTCTAATCAAGTTTAGGAATCAAATATAGGAATCCAAGTTTTACATAGAAAAATATAGGAAAAAGAACCACTGGGCCAAAAAGCTGACAATTATGTGGAAGCATCTTGGGGTAGCATAAATTCTTAAGTACCAGTATTCAAATAATGACAGTGGTGAGGAGTAGGGGGCACAACAGGTATAACAAGAGGGGAAATCTGGTTAGGTACTGCATCACCAAAGTGAATCTGGTGAGTCCATGGGCTTCAAGATTGTTGTTTGGAATATTTAAAACAATCATAATTGGCATATGATTTTAGGAATTGTTTTTCCTTTAAAATGGAACTGACTTCAATTTGGATTTCCACCTGTCAAATTAAATCCAAGTTCCTGTAAAATACAATTTATTCAATGAGCTTTACAAACAAAGACAATGCTGTTACTCGCTGTGCCAGCAGGGTCTAGTACATACTGATGAACTAATATTACTATTTAATTCTTTTTTTTACCTCAGGATTATTGAATGCAGAAGGATAGAGGCGTTTTACATTGCCCCTCAATCTTCTAATACAATTTTAACAAACACCTTATACATTTAATCCATTCTGACAGTGTCAATCTTATTCTCCATGCCAGATCCATCACCTGACATAATCTTATACAGAGTCCCAAATATAAATGAAATTCCGACGCCAAAAAATCAGGGTTCCATATATTGAGAACCTCCTCAATTAGTTATCAAAGGTCTGCATTATTAATTTCAATATTTACCTCACCAGAAATGATGTTTCCAACAGTTATAAGGTGAAGATATCAAGATAATGAATATCAAGATCCTGTAAAGTTTTCTTGTAATGATAAAGTTTTGAAACAATAGTCGATCTTAATAAAGGTTAATTTTATTTAAATCTAGACAACGCGCTTCATAGATACAGGGCCCGACATAATTGATGCTCGCTGGTCTGGAGGCCTATGAGTTTTTACTTGTAACTAGTATATTATAGAGGACGGATGTTTTTTTGCATGGAACGCTTAATTAACAGATAGTTCTTCAAATATTTTAACCTTTCTTCAAGAAATATTTTTTTGTCAAATCAATAGTAGTTCCTATATTTAAATATTATTTAAATATTTGAAGATAAGTACAATTGATTTGAAAATAAATACAACTGATTTGAAAATAGGTACAATTGTTTGAAGAAAGGTATGCACATGTCATGAATAAAAAAAGATGGGTACTATTAATTTCAAGATAGGTACTATTGATTCAAAGATAGGTATCATGCTTACGTCTAATTCAACGATGGATATGGAGATAACGAACAGTATTCAATCTCAACGTCCATTAAACAATATACAAAATAAGAGCAGAGCAAACACGGACCTCTGAAACATCAGAGGTGGGATCAGGTGCCATGGAGGAGTGAGCATCCCCTGCCGACCGGTCACACCCGCCGTGTGCTCGTTGTCATGTGAGATATTGAGTAAGCTTCACCCTGCGATATTTATGCCTTAAATGATTAATGAAGGACTGACATTCAGTCGTAGATTTAGAAATATTTATTGACAGAATTTTTTCTAAATGCGGTTTTTATCGTTGAAGCTGCATTGAAAAATGCAGAAAATCTCCCACCCAAATACTATATATATTATAACAATTGCTTTCAGATAGTTTAAACACTATGAATAGTCTGAAATATTTGATTACATAGTGATATCTATCATATTTATCGTTTGTGCGTAAAAGTTCGCATTATGGACTCCGTTTTAGGCCCGTAAACATGAAGTATCTAAACTCCATACAAACTCTAAACAGGGCGGTATTTGTGGGACGATATCTTTTAAATCAGTCAAGAAATCCCATGACAGGACAGTTTTATTAATGTTAAGCACATATCAAATTAGTAATATAAAAAATACGAAAAAAAAAATCACGGACAGGAATTCTTTCTGCAAAAGGTCCTGTTCCTCCTTACATATATCTTCAAAACAATTGTACATATCTTTGAAACAATTGAAGAAACGCATAATTCAATTGAATTATCTTTAATTGAATTTAAGATAGTTGTAAGTCCATTTAAGATAGGTGTAATTTATTAAAACGTAAGTTTAATTATTTAGAAATAAGTATTATTATCTTGGACCTATCAGGTGTCTTTAATTCATTTATACGCATCTTCAATTCCTTTAGAGACGGGTATAATTATTTGAAGATACATGTTAATTATGCATTCCATACTTTTGGTCGGTTTTTAATGCACAGCAAAATCCAATAAAAGTCGGAATACATGGTATGGAAAATTATTCAAATATATTAACTTTTGAAAATTGACTTGGAGGACGTTGGCGGGAGAACAATACTATCATTCATAGTTCTTTCTATTTAATTTTTTAAACCAAAACATTTGTACATAAGAGATAAATAGAGGCTTGATGTTGAATTAGATAATTATAACACAATGTTGTAATTTACAGAGAGACCTCCCTGACAGAAGGAAATCAACACGGGATTCTTGAACCACAGGAAGATGCATAGATTGGTGTTACAGAAATCTGTCAGAGTGTCAGGTGTTAGTAAGTGTCGTCACATTACACAAGTGTCAACAGACCGGGTCTGGATCAGTGATTATAAAGGCAATCTCATCTTAACAAATACGAATGGTGACAAACTAGATCATGTGACAGATTTAACTGAATATGGTGGTGGAACACATACTGTGACTGATGAAGGATATTTAATTTATATAGACAGTAACCGTGACATCAACAAACTGTCTAACGATCAAGTTAAGACCACAGTGATACCGTGCACAGAACCATGGGAACCATACTGTGTCTACAGCTCCCCCTCTACTGGAGACCTGCTGGTCGGGATGAAGAATACTGATACAAGGATATGCCAGGTAATCCGTTACACTAACACAGGACAACACATACAAACCATACAGCATGACAATACAGGTCAGGAACTGTATAGTTATCCTATCTACATCACAGAGAACCGCAATGGAGATGTCATTGTGTCTGACTATTGGGATAGTGCTGTAGTGGTGACAGACAGTAGAGGCAGATATCGCTTCTCCTACACAGGTCCTACATCAGGATCACAACTAGATCCATGGGGAATCTGTACTGACGCACTGTCACACATCCTGGTGTGTGATCTTAACACCAATACAGTACATATCATTGACAAAAACGGTCTCTTTCTGTCACAGTTAGAGCCAAAACAACACGGGATAGACAGACCACTGGGCCTGAGTTATGATGACAACACCGGGTCTTTAGTGGTTGGATCTAAGGACAGCAACACAGTGAACATCTACAGACTTATCCATGGAGGGGATAATCTGACTGGTAAGTAGTACTGAAGTACAATGTTTTCTTACAAGGTTTAGTGTGTACTATATTATATTATAATATATTACAGTCATTGTTTTGTGTGCAATAATAAGACATAAAGGAATTATCATACTGATATTTTTACATTTTTAAGTGTAATTACATTACATGATTAATTGAGTTCTTGCGTTTTTTTGACAAGAAATGTTTTAAGATGATAATAATTTATTAGTAATAATAAATACCTAATACGTTTTGGATGATATACAAGAAATTTAATTACGGTTATTTTAATAAGTACATACACCCCTTCTAATGTTATTGTGATTTAAATTCAAGACACGCGGTTTAGGTTGACCCATTCAAAGGTTATAGAATGAAACCTGTTTTATGAATTGGTATAGTCTGTTTGAAAATCGTCTGTTTCTTTTGAAAAGATGTCCTGTAAAAAATGTGTTTCCAGACCTTTCTGAAAGACTTTCATGATTTTCAACAGAAAATGGTGGCTAAAGGGGGGTGGGGTAAAATAACAATATATCTGAAAATTAGAGCACACTAGCGACCATAAAAATGTGTAATATCATCTACACTGACAAACCTTTGTTTGCCTTATATGGCTATTGTTATTAATACGCACATAGGTTCTTACCACGAGCAACTGACCAATCCTTGAATAGCAACGTTTACGCCAAATACATGTTTATATTTTACTTTGAACACGTGGTTCAGGTCAATCTGTGATCACGTCAATGGAGTGTAAAATTAAAAAAAAATTCTTATGAACAAAATACAATAAATAGAAATTATGAAAGATGTCAAGGGCGTTTTTAATCTTTGGTTCATTAGACAAAAATATGTTTAATAAAATGTACTTTGTGTCAAATCCAGAACACTAACGCTTCAACAAGAGTAAGGAAAACGAGCAGCATCACATACATTTAAATGGACGAAACAGTTTTTACATAACTATACTCGTGGTCATGTGTTTTGACCAGGGAATCCACCTGACAATTGTATTCACAGATAGTACAACAAAAGAATAAATAGAGACACAAATCGCTTTCAATTGCATTATGACTTTGAGAAACCTAGACTTCCATCGTTTATCCAACAAATGAATTGTGTGTCATTGTGAGCATGAAAATAATCAATTTTAAAAAATGCTTTTCATTTACGAAATGGATGGGAAAATGGTCTTTGTGTCTTTCCGATCGCCTTAAAATTTTCCTTTTCATTCAAGCGTAAAATTCCTGTAGTATTCGTTATGACCCATAATGCAATTCTCATTCAGCTGATTGGTCAGTTAAAGTCATGTTGGTGCCTCATTTGCTAATCTGACGCCAAAAAATATAGTCCCGGTTCCCATGCTAGAATATTTGTCCTAAAAGAAATTTTAATTCATGACTGCAGAATTTGTATCATAGAGAACACTTATTTAAGTTTGAATGAATTCCAGAGAGATCGATTGAAGTGCATTTCTACAGATGTTATAGGGTGGTGAAAACTGAAACGCTAAGAGTTCCGTTTACATGTATTAATGTTACGTAAAATGAAAGGATGTACAAATTGTTTTGATCAAAATAAAAGTATGCTGGGTCAAACTGTCAAGAAAGATATGAAGATTTCCGTACTAGAAAGAACAGCATTTTGAATATTTAAAAATGAAATAAATGGAAAAAAACAAATAGTATTCAAGCTCAAAACTTCTTCAAACAATACAAAATTGGAGTAGAGCAAACAACTTTGTTGTGTTTGACAAACTACTCTTGATTTAATAATTGACATAGATTGTGCCCTACATCATATATAATGTAGTATAATGTGTGAAGTTCCCTGACTGTCTAATGATTAATTGTATAACTCTCATTAGTCCCCTATCCCTACTTATAGGCAGTATATACGGTAGATAGTGTCCTATATCATGTTTAATGTAGTATAAAGTGTTAAGTTCTCTGACTGTCTAATGGTTTGTTGTATAACTCTCATTAGTACCCTACCCCTACTTATAAGCGAGTATATACGTAGATTGTGTCCTATATCATGTATAATGTAGTATAAAGTGTTAAGTTCTCTGACTAGTTAATGGTTTGTTGTATAACTCTCATTAGTACCCTACCCCTACTTATAGGCAGTATATACGGTAGATGGTATCCTTCATAAAGCATAATGTGGTATAAAGTGTTAAATTCTCTGACTGTCTAATGATTTGTAAAATATTTCTCATTGATACTGTGTTCTATTTGGGTTAACATAATATTTTCATATTCCTCTGCTAGATGGTTTGTAGGTTAAATTTTAAGATCACTACAAATGTCAGGTAATGGAAAAATGGCTGTTAAATTGGTTTGGGGTTCATGTCTGTTGGGGGGGGTTATGTCCTATTTCTCATCATTAGATGACATAAACTTTGAATTCATCATACAATGTGTTCAAACAAAAGGATGAGTGCACTTAAACTATGAGAGTTTGATCCCGATGTTTTGCGCAAAATAAAATCCTGATTTTTTTTCATTTGATTTATGTATTATAGGTATTAGACAATGTCTTAAGGAAGGCCCACAATATTACGGATCCGGTTTTTATTTTACACATCGATATAAAATTCTGATTTTCACTTGCCTATTTATTTAAAATCTTTTTGGGTGATTGAAAATGATTTAGCAAGTATATATTTGTTAATTATAGTGTTATTGTGCATGCAAAGCATTTATTATACATTATTTATGGAAAGTAACACGTTGTACTCTGTCCATAAGATCTATATGTCATTTAGTACATACACAGACACAAACTTCTTAACTGCTATTATGGACCTAGATCTTTTTAATTTTCGTTTAGGCAAACTAACTTGAGGTCTATTTTTTGTTTATTTAGAACCTATATCATCCATTTAATCTTTACTTTTTAAAAATTTTGCAATGAATAATTGAAAAAAAAAAATGATTTTCCAAAATAGGGTATACGTCGTCAAAGAACTGTTTTGTTAAAATTCTCTGGTCAGCCATAATAAAGTATGTGTTTTTGTTAACATTAGATATAATTCCCAATAGTTTTAAAGAAAAAATGGCATCTAAACAGTTTGGATTTTGAGAATTATAAAAAATAACGATATTTTGAGATTTTTTTCTGAAAGATGGGGACAGATTCAACATCAATTTGTTAATGTTTTGCAGTAAAGATTTCAAATATTCTCTTGGCAAATAAATATTTTTGATTTTAATAAGTTTTAACATAAATTTTTTATATGATTTGGTGCATAACTAAATGAAATATGATATCACACTTCTTTATGTTCAAGTTTGGCTTCTGAATTTTTATATGTTTTGAGTCATGTTGTATGAAAATTAACCCCCAAAGATATGTCTTTTATGAGTGTTTTCATTTGTTTAAGACTTATTCAAGGTATTGAATTAAAAAAATTATCAGTTTGACAGAAAATTCCGAAAAAACGGACCTACCTTAAGAGCAGATTTTGGTATATCATATTACATGAAAGTACTAAATAATGCCGAGCTACACTAGTTTTTGAGTCAGGGGTCTAACTTTTTTTTCTCATTTCTATTGTTATTCATATCCATACCTGTTTTTAACGACATGGTTTACATCGAGCCGCAATTTGGCCATTCATCTCATTTGCGTAGAATGTGTATTTTAATTTAAACTTAAACATATCAAAAGGACAATGCGGCTCATATAAGTTTTTGAAAAAGTTTCCTAACTACTGTCCGTCAAGGTAGCCTCAATGTCAACAATTGATATTATAATCTCTTTACTCGTGTGACATTCCACGGTTTAATACGCCAACGGTTTCATGGTACATTTCATTGTTTTGTCTGCTAGAGTCAGGAAATGAATACATTAGGTGGTTTGTAGCTTAGATATCTTTAAAGATTACAACAAATTTCATGAAACAGGAAAAAAAGTTGTAAAATATGTGGGGTGTTAATGTAGGTGTTTGTGGTGGGAAGATTGAAATAATAGGTTGGAGATCTGAGGAGGCAATGTCCTAGAACTGATCTTCAGATGATATATGCAGTCTTAAATTAATCCATTTAGACATACAAAGTTCAATCACAGTGACAACAAACATTTTCTACAAAGTTGACAGCTAGATATAGACACCATTGATATTGTTATGGACTTTATATATATAGAGACTTTGATAAATAATGCTTTTTGATTTTAAAAATAATATGTTTAATAACTTTTAATGTTTATTTCATGTCTTGATTATCGTTCTTTGTTGTTATGTATAGATGTCGCTTTAATTTAATCACGTGATCATTATACTTGTATAGAAACCATGATTTTTGTTAATTTGTTAGTCGGTTGGCTCGCGTGGTTCTGAATAAGAACCATAGTTCTTGGATAAGGAAACAAATATATAGATAGAAAGTCCTGAATAAGGCAAACGTTCCTGAATAAGGAAATATCAAAGCTTTCATCCTGAATAAGGATTCAAATTGATTGATGCTGTGCCTTACTGACGCCATATGTTTACAATTGATGACTGATAGACTTCCAATAAATTATATAAAAGTTACAACATCTTTTCATTCCAAGAAGTTAGAAATCAAAAGAACCCCGTAACAGATTGGTGGCAGCGGTGGGATTGGAAACTATCAGCCTTCATACAAAATGGCATCAGGAGGCGAAGAAAAAGAAAAAAACAGAATTGGAGTAATATAGCGAAGCGGCGCAAAAACGGAAATCAGTGCGCGACTCTGGCATTGAAGATACCGCAGATGTTAAGATAGTGGAAGAAGAGAGTCCTCCAAGGTTATCATGGGATTATGCGAATCTTTATTTATCGGGCAAGGGACCAAGTGAAGGTGCGCGTTTGACTGAGAAAATGCGTTCTCAAGGAGGTGCCAGTATGTTGCGCACGCCGCATGACCGTCGTACGTCAAGGGATATACTTAGATCAAGAGGACGTACGCCGGTAATGGACGGATCGTACCTGGATCCAACGGAATATAAAGACGACGAATATCCAATCTCAGCAAAGCCAGACACGAAATCAGGTAGAATGACATCTTTTAAGTTATCTACAAGCAATCAAGACAAGAAAGAAGATGTAACAATACAGACGAATAGGCAATCTATAGAAATGTTACAGGATGATCTAGTAGCGACATCAAATGAAGTTATACGATTACAAGAAGATTTCAAGAAAGTGACAGACGCCAAAGCGGTAGAAAAATCGAGCGAAGAGCGTAAAGGCAAAGGTATTGCCGCTGATACAAAGATAAAATTTACAGATAGTCATCAAAGTACTAATAGAGAGCTGGCAGGAAACCGTGATTCAAAAGGAACATATCAGCAGAGAGTGTCCACAGAGAGAAAAACAGAGAAAAAACCCTAATGAGCAAGAGTCAACACAGAAGAAGTCTGACCAGTCGTCAGTACCAACCTGTCAGATAAGGAGTGGTTGCTCAACATCAATATACTCTGGACTATATATCCCGACCAATGTAAATGGAGTAGACGCTAATTTCATAGTAGACTCTGGAGCTTCTGTTACAGTAGTATCTTATGAAACATATGATGCTATTCCTTCATTGAGTCAGCCAGAATTGCAAGCAACACGTCATGTACTCACTTTAGCAGATGGCAAGATATTAGAAACGACAGGGTCGACAATTTTTGAATTTAGAATAGGAGAAAAGATTATAAAACACGAAGCAGTCGAATCAGCGATTAGATGATCTGGTATTTTAGGACAAGACTTCATGATTGAGCATAAATGTATGCTCGATCTAAAATCAATGACCCTTAAGTTCGAATACGAAGTGATCAATGTACATTTGGAGCAAAATATGCAATGTTGCAGAGTTTTGCTTCATGAAACTTCAGTCATACCGGCCAGAAGCGAGTGTATAGTGATGGGAAATGTGATAAATCGAGACAGCAAGAGACCATTACCTTTATTTGGGATTGTGGAACCATGCCAGACTTTTAGCCAGAAGACAAAAACTATGATGGACAGATCACTGGTATCTGCAGACACTGGCGGGGCTGTTCCATTGAGGATCCTTAATCTACAAGATAATCCATTAGTTGTATATAAAGGGACAGTTGTAGGGGTATTTGATCCAATAAGAACTACATTACCATCAAACAATGAAGAGACAACGCAAGATACGAGTCTACCTGGCCACATTCAAAACTTGCTAAATGATGCAGAGAACCTCTCTCCAAGCCAAAGAAAGCAAGCTCAATCTTTCCTGTTAAAGCATGCTAAGCTTTTTGCTGAAAAGGGCGCTGATCAAGGGCACACAACCTTGATCAAACATAAAATCAATACGGAAAATGAAAAGCCGATTCGTCAACAGCGAAGACGTGTACTATTCCATCTAAAGAAGGAAATTGACAACCAAATCGATAACATGCGTACAAACAATATTATCAGACCGTCTTCAAGTCCGTGGGCTAGTCCAGTCGTACTTGTACGTAAGAAGGATGGAACTCTAGGATTCTGTATTGTCTTTAGGACACTGAAAAATGTAACGGTAAAGGATACGTACCCTTTACCTAGGATTGATGAGTCTTTGGATGCTCTAGGGGGATCGAAGTGGTTCTCTACACTAGATATGATGAGCGGGTATTGGCAGATAGTAGTCGACGAGTATGACAAGTAGAAGACCGCCTTCACATCACATAGGGGACTTTTCGAGTTTAACGTAATGCCCTTTGGCTTATGTAATGCGGCAGGAACATTTGAACGAATCATGCAGACTGTCTGCGCTGGCCTGAGATGGGATATCTGCTTAATTTATCTAGACGATGTAATCGTGTTCAGTTCTACATTTGATCAACAATTAGAGACTTGACACGGTATTTAAAAGACTCCATGCAGCAGGACTTAGATTGAGAAGTAAAAAATGCAGTTTGTTTAAACACAGGGTACCGTACTTGGGCCATATCATACAAGAACAAGGTGTTGAAACTTACCCAGGAAAGGTAAGGAGCATACAAACTTGGCCAACACCAACCAACGTTGGAAATATACGCAGTTTCCTCGGCTTATGCTCCTTTTACAGGAGATTTGTGAGGGGATTTGCCTCTGTTGCTAGGCCATTACATAATCTGACACACAAAGATAAGAAGTTCTTATGGACTAAGGAGTGTGAAACGGCTTTTCACGATCTCAAAAGAGCGCTTACCACAGCACCTGTTCTTGCACTGCCAGACTTTTCTGAAACATTTATTCTAGACGCGGATGCATCTGGCGATGACATTGGTGCCGTTTTAAGTCAATCGAAAGACGGAATTGTACGAGTCATCTCTTATGGAAGCAGGTCCTTAACCAAATCGGAGAAAAGGTACAGCATTACACGAAAAGAACTATTGGCAGTTGTACATTTTATCAAGGCGTACAGACCCTATCTATATGGAAGACATTTTGTGTTACGCACGGATTACAGCGCCTTGAAATGGATGATGAGCTTCAAAGAACCAGAAGGACAGTTGGCCAGATGGCTGGATAGTTATCGGAGTATGACTTTGAGATGTGTCATCGAGCTGGTAGGCTACATGGAAATGCTTACGCACTCTCAAGGATTGATCACAAGGCTATGTCAGAGAACAAATGCAATATGAAGCCAGTTGCAGCAATTACCATGGAAACGTCAGAGCATGATATAAAGCAACAGAAAGCAGATGACTATGAAATCGCAGAAGTGAAGAAGTGGATTGAGAATACCAAAAAGCCAGACTGGAACACAATATCGACATGTAGCGTGAGCTTGAAAGCATATTAGGCTCAATTCGACCAGTTGTCAATTAGAGACGGAATTCTCTATAGAGATTGGTTCACTAATAATGGGAAAGTTCAAAAAGAGCAACCTGTAGTGCCATATTCCCTCAGGGCAACGATTATGAAGTACTGCCATGATGCACCATCTGGCGGGCATCTAGGAAGACAATAGACTCTTACGAAAATTAAACAAAAGTTTTACTGGCCAGGGATGTCAGAAAATGGTGTGCATCCTGCTACAAATGTGCTAAGAGAAAGAAATATTGTTAAACGCCACGTGCACCCATGCAAGTAACGGGAGTTGGTGAGCCTGGAGAAAAAGTTGCTATTTTGGGGTCTTTGCCAACATTAAACAGAGGAAATAAGTACATTTTGGTGATTCAAGATTACTTCACCAAATGGGCAGAAGCCGTTCCACTGCAGGATATGGAGGCACAAACTGTAGCTCGAGCATTCATTGACAATTTTGTCACCAAATTTGGTGTACCCAAAACGCGACATACCGATCAAGAACGTCAATTCGAGTCGAGATTATACCAGCAACTGTGTGAAATACTTGAAATCAACAAGACACGAACGACCCCTTACTATCCCTAATCTGATGGTATGGTCGAGCGCATGAATCGCACAGATGAGAATATGATCGCCGCGCACGTCGACTCCAACCAGAAGAATTGGAGTGATCACCTGCAATTAGTTTGTATGGCATACAGGGCTACACAACATGAAAGTTCAGGTTTTACTCCTAATTATTTAACGTTTGGACGAGAAATTGTACTTCCTGTAGAACTGCTGGCTGGACTGCCAGCTAAGACCAATGTATTAGTCACCTTGAAAATTCATTGGCATTGGCACATGATATAGCTAGGAAGAATTTGGGTGAAAGTTTGAAACAACAGAAATTTAGATTTGATTCTAAGCTTTCCTGGAAGAAGTTTGACATTGGTAGCAAAGTATGGTTGTATACTGTAAAACGGATTAAAGGCATTTCACCGAAATTCCAAATGTGATGGACAGGGCCTTACACAGTTTTAAAGAAAATCAGCGATGTTACATATCAGATAGTTAAGGGCAAAGATTATCTGGTTGTTCATGTTGACAGGTTAAAGAATTACATTAGTCGCGAGGAAAGTCAAGAACAAACAACTCAAAATTTCAGGAAACAAGATGCCACTGAAACACCACACGTTCCATACGTTATTATTGACCCTATCAGTGCTCCGTACATTGAGTGCATCGCAGAGACCCCGTCGACGTTAACGACGCTGTAGATTCGGAAGATCAAAAGATACACAGCGAAACGACCACCCGATCTGAAAGGCGATGCCGAAAGCCCAGACACTTTAAAGATTTTCAGCTGTACCACGTGAGGGAATCAGACAAAACATCAAAGGAAGGACAGTTCATTCATTCTCATTTGCAGTCTTGCAGTCGGATGGCGAGGACGAAGAATACCGTAAGGAAAGTAACCGCCATGCATAAGTATCCACTTTGTATCGAGATGTTCCAGAGTCCTGAAGAAGTGTCAGAGATTATTTGCCAAAAGCACGACAAAAGAATCAAGTGTGCCACTGTGATTACACGTCAGAGAGAACTGCCGATATGAAGAGACATTACGAGCATCGACATTCAGCACACACACACACAGACAAAGAGAAACCGAGGCAAAAACCTAAGGATGATTGTACGATCCGGCGCCGCACTCAGCCGATGCCTGTCTTCAACCCGAAGAGAGACAAACCAGCGACACACAGCCATGTGCAGACATCTGTAAGTTGTGAAACGAGGGCAGGATTGCCACAGAAGGATGCCACCGTGCAGTGCGACCGAGAGACACCTACCTTGTGCGATGCATCTACCCATTGCAGTGGAGTTATTATGAAGAAGAGGCAAATTTCGGAGACGGAATGGACCGAATTTGAGTTATAATGTGAACATTTTATTAACTTTTTAAATTGTGATACTATTTTCATTTAATTTAGCGATTAGGGACGAATCTCAAGGAGGTGTGGGTTATGTTATGGACTTTATATATAGAGACTTTAATAAATAATACTTTTGTGATTTTAAAAATAATATGTTTAATAACTTTTAATGTTTATTTCATGTCTTGATTATCGTTCTATGTTGTTATGTATAGATGTCGCTTTAATTTAATCACGTGATTATTATACTTGTATAGAAACCATGATTTTTGTTAATTTGTTAGTCGGTTGGCTCGCGTAGTTCTGAAGAAGAACCATAGTTCCTGAATAGGGAAACAAACATGTAGATAGAAAGTCCTGAATAAGGCAAACGTTCCAGAATAAGGAAATATCATAGCTTTTATCCTGAATAAGGATTCAAATTAATTGATGCTGTGCCTTGCTGACGCCATATGTTTACAATTGATGTCTAAAAGACTTCCAATAAATTATATAAAAGTTACAACATCTTTTCATTCCAAGAAGTTAGAAATCAAAAGAACCCCTTAACAATATAACACAGCTCTATCTAGGAATCATGTTGTGTATTTCTGTAGCAGGTGTATACATTTTGCGTTGATCTCGACGCAAAATGTAATAACACAAAATGTAATAATCTTAAAATCGTGTTATCACATTTTGTGTTGATCACGAGTTGATCTCGACGCAAAATGTAATAATCCAGGTTTACTACATTTCGTGTTGTTATTACATTTAGCGTTGTAACATAGGTGACATGAGTAATGTTTGCAAAACAAAGTGGCAGAATCATAAAATTGTGACTCAATGTTGAAAATGTGTGCAACTTTTGTATGGAATCGCATAAAAATGACAAATGGTGCATATCTAAGCAGCAAAGAATACTTAAGATTTCTTAATAACTTACGGATTAATTAATTATGCTATTTCCATTCAAAAAAATTATATCAATCCATGCATCATTTTTGTTTGTTTGTGCTATGTATCCTTAAAGGGGGAGGAAAATAAGCACCTCCTTCAAATTTATCTGGTCTTAGAACTTCTGTCGATCATCTGAAATTAAGCCTGGGATTGGATACTTTGATTTGATTGACATTTAGCTGGCTGCTGTTGTGTATATCTTGTGTACCTTGTCTGGAGATCGTACAGACCATCGAATGAACATTCAGTCTTTTGATGTCTACCGCTTATGCCAACGTGATAAGAAGCGATCAAATCGTTGTTTTCTTTTTTTAATATTCATAAGAATATGCCATAAATATAAAATCAGTCTATCAAATCAAATAAATGACAAGAAAATCAAGGCTATAAAATATATATTATAAATTTAAGTTTAAACGGGAGGACTTCATATCACAATTACAATTGATAATTTTAATTTCCGTGTCAAAACATGAGTTAACGTACATTTATACCTCTATTAATTAACAAAATAAACCGACCAACATTTTAAGCTATTATCATGGAATTAAATAAAATTATGATTTGAAACAAGTATGACAACATTGTAACATTGTTCATGCGTCAAGCGAATTTATATTGATAAGATACAACCTGTACGTGTCGCTTTTCTTCGAGACATGGTAACGAAATTACGGTATAATAATAATTAAGTTTTAGAAGAGAAATTACTCGGAATATAACATCTTGCTTTGGATTTAATGTTTGAAATTAATAATGAATCCCGAAAGAAAAAAGAAGATGATTCTTTTCCCGTTTCATAGCTGTCGGGGAATCAACCCCGGTCCGAAGCCCTTGCCATTTTTACAGATCATGCGTTATGGAAAAAATCAATTAGGGTTTATCTTAGAAAGATATTTATTTAGACAATTATATTTCTACTTCAACATTTTATTCCCAAAACATCGTTTCTAAGTTTCATTGTTATTACCGAGAGACTGTTTTATGATTCACTTTCTTCTTTCGTTCTGCTAGACGACGTGTAATTTGAATTACTTTCATTTTTGTCGCCAGATTACAAGGACAGATTTTGGTGCTAAATGTATTTTCGTTAAAACACTTCATTAAGAAACACACCGTATATAAAAAATGTCGAATTATGTCGAATTATTAAAAATATCAATTATTTTAGAAGAGAGAAATTGAGGAGGATTCTGTCTGTATCAAAAAATGCTTTATTTGGCATTTCAATTCATGAGCTAAACATGAAAAAAATGGTCTCGGTTTACAAAGTAGTAGGAAAACGCATACAGGTAATACACGCAGGGGCTCAGGTAACATCCTGTGTATATAGGTAGTATACAATAGCCAGCGTCGTTCCCTCGAGGCTTCTCGGCCGCTTCGATTAAGCTCCACCCCACACCAAATTTACCTGAGGAAAACCGTACGGTTGAAAACCTCGGCCTTTAATAGGTTAAATATTCTCAAGTCGGCCAATCGTCGCCCGATCATTGAGCTCTGAGGTACGGTTTGATTTTAACTGTCGGCCGAAATTTTCAACACACTTATTGTCCAACGGCGGACGACCGATTTAATAAACTGACCGCCGATGGTCGGACGATGATCAAAGGTTGGTCGACGGATAACTGCAGTTGAAGAAATCGGCCCCTGACGCATGAAAAATTATAAATTGGACCGATGGACACAAATTTGGTCGGCCGACAAAAAAATAGGTCAAAATCAGCCAAGACAACAGCCGATGAACTGATGGTCGGGCGATGATCAAAGGTTGGTCGACGGATAACTGCAGTTGAAGAAATCGGCCCCTGGCGCATGAAAAATTATAAATTGGACCGATGGACACAAATTTGGTCGGCCGACAAAAAAAAAGGTCAAAATCAGCCAAGACAACGGCCGATGAACTGACGACTGTAACCCGAAGACTCCCATTTTTGCTTTAAAATCCGTCGGCCTTGGTCGTTTTTGGAAATGTGACTGGGGTTTAAGTCATAATATATCTTTTAAGAATTAAGAAACTAATTGAATATAATTCATAGTAATTTTTATATTCATGATATGCATATTTAAAAAATAAAAGGAAAATCAGAATTATCTAAAGATTTTTTTAAAGGAAGTTTAGTAACAAAGGCTAAGATATTGTCCATGTAATATAAAGGTATAAGTACTTCATTGTGAAAAAAATTCTCAGCTTTGTTCTTCTTGAGATGTAAGAGAAAATTTAATTTCTTGAAGGTGATTTCACGCGATATCAATACAAGATTTTTTTGTGACCTTACAAAAATTATCTTATTAACTTCTGAATTTTATATCTTTTAAAATAAAGAGACTTCTGGGATGTCATTTGACAAAAGTTTAAACAATTTATGGACAATTATTTTTCAAGTAGAAAAACTATATATATTTTTTCGCGATTAGAATCCGACTAACAGCGGCTTTAAAGTTTGTTAGATGAAATAGCATTACCTATATTAGTAGACTTACTTCAGACAAGATTTTTTTTCCATTTTTTTTTAATGTTTATTTTCATACATTTCTCTTAGCCCATGAGGTATATATATGACCAAAGCAACAAAAATTATCAGATAATAGTCTTGAATTGATGTCAGAAGTTAAAATATAAAAATAACAGAGTTACATATTTCTGAAATGCCTACAAAATGGATTCAAACATTCAAACAAAATTTCAAATTCTGCTTCATGTGTGTGTTCTGATGTCTATTCTGTGAACATGTCTGCTTTTTGTTATAGATCCAAGCAGTGATGATATAAATAAAGTGGATGAGTTGAAGAAGTTTCTGAGGAAGGAGAAGACAACTGTTTCCCATGCCAGAGGAATACTTGTTGGATGTGCTGAGGCTGGAAAAACAACGCTACTGAAGAGATTAAGAGGGCAAACTCTAACTCTAAATGAAATAACAGAGTCCACCAGGGGACTGGAAGTCCATCAACATCTCTATATTGTTAGAGATAAAGTTTTAGAAGGTAAAAATAATTTCTGACTCATATTCACAGACAAGTCACTTTATTATCAGAAGAAACCAATTTGAGTTTTTACCTCACCTGAGCTGAAAGCTAAAATGAGCTTTTCTGATTGTCCCTCCTCCGTAAACTTTTCAGTTTCAACTTTTAATCAAGAATCAGAAGCCAATTTTTAAATAAAGTTAGTTTAAGGGTAGATAATAAAAAAATGGATGCCTGGATTGGTATATATTTTTGGCCTAATTTCATTGAAAATGATGCAAATAATAAATTTCTAATAATAACAAAAAATTGTAAACCTTCTGTGATGTTCAAAATTTTGCCTCTCTGCAAACCATCTTTATTAATTTATACAAATTTTTCTCACTTCACATCTCATTTTTGTGAAAATATGAATAAAAAATTAAAAAAGTACTTGGTGAAAGTTATTCATTTTACTCATTAAAACATTTTGTTAATTTCATATCTTTTGACAAAAGTTTGTTTGTATCATCTGTCCTTAAAACATAGTTTAAAACATCCTTGCATGAACGATATGGAGTTAACAAAGAGTCCTGAAGAACTCAATTTCATGCAAATAATACACACATATACCTCACATGAGGCGTAAAGGTCAAAAGTAAAATGCTGCAAGGCTAAAGCTTATTTTGTGTTTCTTTGTATAATAAATATAATAGGCTTTATAATCTTTCGTAAATTCTATGATCGATACAATGACCTTGTCAGCAAATACAATTTATCATTGAATGAAGTGCTGACTGACGTTTTTCATACCAATTGTTAGTCCATTATTTATACACTGAATTGACCACGGATTTTTTCCGTTATTTCCTGATTATGACAACGAGCACACGGCGGGTGTGACCGGTCGGCAGGGGATGCTCACTCCTCCATGGCACCTGATCCCACCTCTGATGTTTCGGAGGTCCGTGTTTGCTCTGCTCTTATTTTGTATATTTGTTTAATGGAAGTTGAGATTGAATACTGTTCGTTATTTCCATATCCTTCTTTATACTCTGTGATACTGTAAATAATTTACTCAATGACTGAAATAAAGGTTTTATGAAAATTTAACAAAATTATTAAATGCTGCTCATTCGGCCATTCACCAATTTTTTAAAAACTTTGAAAATAACAGTTTAAGGATTGTCCAAAACGTTCGTGGACAATGACGTTTTTGTGAAACTATATTGTTCTATATAAATCTGTTGTATATCAAAATATTTCTTATGAAAAACCAAGTCAAAATAAATTAGTTTTTATTAATGGAAAGTAGTATTTTTGCAGAAATCGGGTTCTTCAAAGGTCGCAGATAGTGAGCACGGAACAAGGTTAAAATGATGCAAACTTTGATATAAAGTGTTTGGATGAAAATGATTATTTTCTATATAAAACATGTCAAAAATTAATGAAAATTTTATGTAACACAATTAAAGAGGCTATAAACATTTTATGATATCTTAAGTATCGCTTACTATATAGACAACGAATTTACTAAAAGAAAACCCTAACAAGTACGTGTCAAAACTCAACAGAAAAAGCGATGTCGGCCGTTAGCACGGGGCAGCATCCGATCAAAAAATTAAGTTTTATGACGGTTGAAACGACGTAAGAGAAAAAAAATATTAATATTTTGTTAAAACAACTCAATATTATTAAAATGAATTTAGTGTATCTATTTGGGATTGGTAAATACGATTTTTCAACGGTGTGTACAAATTAAAAGACACTACAAGAATTAAAATACACATGTAATATACCGAAATTGAAGATTTCTATAATAATTTATGACATTGTTATAAATCTAGCGCAGCGTCGGACTGGGCTGTGCAGTGTAAATATACAAACTGTTTATTTAGATGACGCTTGTAAATTTTTGTGCATTGTTTTGAGTTTTAAAAATTAAATAAATTGTAATCTATACTTAAAGATTATTGCTAGCACTTCGAAGTACGTTGTGCCTTAAAAAGGAAATGTAGTGTGTGTCCATTAACATGTGTTAAGTCAAAATACAAATATATGTTTGACGTTATATTGAAATTAGCTTAACGTCAGACTGGTCCGTGCGCACAATCTGCGTTCTTTAAAGACCCCGATTTTTATAAAAATATTAATTTTCATCAATAAAAATTGAATCATTCTGACTTATTTTTTCATGAGAAATATTTTGATATACAATAGATGCATATAGCACCATTTATTTCAGCATAAACGTCATTGTCCACGAACTTTTTGGACAACCCTCATATATTTTAATAACCATTTATTAAAGTGAAATAAATTCAAACATTCACATTATAATATTTGACATACAATTCAAAATAAACATTTTCTGACTAAATACAGGATATCACATCATGACCCCGCGGGGTATGGAAGGGTCGCAATCGGGGATTAATTTTTTGCAAAGAAATATCACGAAGAAAATTTTTAAAAATATTAAATATAGACAAACTCGAGTAGTATAAAGCAAAACCTGTTGTATTTGCACCCCTATTATAAAAGTTGTCATATATGTCACATTAGGTAAAGTAATCTTATTCGTGCATTTACAAACCGAGACTTTAAATTGAAAAAAAAAAAATCTCTTTCTATCTTTAGCACATCTCTCCAGTTCTCCCCAAGTTAGCTTCTGGTCCCTCAGTTCTTTTTCAACAAACCTCGACAGTTGGTCTTTGGCCGACAAGGTTTCCTCTTCCCTTCCGGTGTCCATCTAAGGGCAACTTTGTTATGTTGTTGGATGGTTTCCTCAACACATGCCCAAACAATAGCCATCTCCGTTAAGTCAAAACTCAGGTGACTTATGGCTACAATGTATTAATTTTTGCCGGTCTTCGTCGACGTTCGTCATCCATCGGTCATAAATTTTTAATCACTTTTAGCATATATTCTCTTGTAAACCACTGAACCAATTTCAACCAAATTTAGCATTTAGCATATAGCATTTATAGATGAAGGAAAAACAAAAATTGTCAAATTAATGGACCCTGTCCCCCTGATGCCTCAGGGTGGGGCCAAAAGTCATTGCAATATTTAAGAGTTATCTTCTTTACTTCTGGATATCAAGCAGCCAAACTGCTGGCATGATTCTAATCACCATTGAGTATTCTACCAAAGATGTGACATTCATGGCCCTAGGTGCTGGATTCTAGTGCTAGGGCGGGGCTATATAGTTGATATAATGAAAGTGCATAATTCTTTTGTAAATCTTTTATTCTGCTAAACGTAATGTATAGTGATGATGAGCAAGGGTGTGTCTTTTGAAATTGTAAATTTCATGGCTCCAGGGTCAGGAGTTCTAGTTAATTGATATTCTTGTGAAATGCATTCTTTGAAAATCTTTTCTGGTCCTGGGTATAAACCTAATGAATTAATGATATAGTTATGATAAGGAAGAGTGCTTCTCCCAAAACTGAGAATTTCATTGTCCCTGGGTAAGTTGTTTGACGTTAGGATGTGCTCTAATGATTAATATATAAATGTAGTGAAAATGCATGAATTCTTAAAAAATCTTCTGTTCTGCTCGTGAGTATAAAGCTGTGAACTAAGTACATAGTAATGAGAAGGAAGAGTGTTTTTTTTCAAAATTATGAATTTCTTGTCCCTGGTCAGGGGTTCCATGGAGGGTGGCTTATTATGTATCTCTGAGAAGAAAGGAGTGTATATTGCTATGCTGCTGTCTATTGGTTGGTCTGTCTGTCGGTCAACCATCAGTTTCCGTAGTTTTTTGCACACATTGAAATGAAAAATTATATACAAATTGATCTGTTAGAGAACGTACTGCCAAAAGGATATTTGCTTGTTTCTTATCATTTGATTACGCACAATTAAAACTGCATATGATTAATGGACAATATTTCACATTATGTGAATGATCACAAACAATTCTGCATAATTGGTTTGTCAACAATAACTTTGCAGCTACTGTATACAGTTACTATATAACAAGTTTTAAGATGAATAACAAATCTCCCCTTTTTATAGTGGCTGATGATGACTCCCCATTGAAGACATTTATCAGGATAAACGCTGCAGATTTAAAACCAGACCTGAGCAGTGCAGTTGACAGCTCCAATACAAATCAACAAGGGGACAACCTGGAAATGAAAAATACTGATAAAGACACTGAAGTTATTCATAGCACAGAGGAAAAGAAAGAAGAGAAAGTAGAGTTATCTAGCCCACCAACTAAACGCAGAAAAGAAGAGAACTCAGTAGATGTAATGGCCAGTGCTCTCTCCTCAGAAGCTACAGCTATGGTGAAGCATGGAATTTTTCAGAAAATCTTGTCTAATAAGGAAAAATTACCGACTGTTAGCATGCTGGATTTCGCTGGCCAGTTAGCTTATTATGCCTGTCACCAAATTTACGTAACACCAAAGGCCTTCTTCATTCTTGTGTTGGACATGACAAAGAAGTTTGAAGATGTTGTTGATAAAGATAGGGATAACCAGGAAGGATCAATCTTCTCTGTGTGGACTTACAAAGGTAAAACATTCAGCAACTACTTATAATTTTGTTCACGGACAATAACCATCCTGTTACCACTTTACTAAAAAGATTGAAATATTTAAAAAAACATGTTTAGTGCTACTTTTATCTTACGTTAAAAGTACAGCCAGTAGCTCTACAGCCTCCTTTTGTTATAATTATTCTGCAAAAAAACCCTTGATTGAAATATATTCACATAATGAAATGCACACAAAATATATTTTAGAAAAAAGAAGATTGTTAGGAAAATAGTAGATAATAGTAGAAAATGGTAGATATATATTTTAATGTCCCCTTCGAAGGGAGGGCATATTGCTTTGTAGCTGTTCGCGGTCCATGTAGTTTCCATTCATTTTCTTTACAACCGTTGCACATACTAAAATGAAATTTGATATACAGGTTTATCTGATAAATATCTATGTTACATTTTGTTTTGGGTACAATCACATCATTTTTGACAGAGGAATGTACCTTGGACTTTTTTTAATTCTAAATTATTTGCAGTTTCCGTTCACTTTTTCGAAGAGGTTGCACATATTGAAGTGAAATTTATTATAAGTCTAAAAAGATTAAAGATTAGGCGGATGAATATCTAGTTCAAGTTTTGATTTGGGTACGATCACACCATTGTAGACAGAGTTATGCCCTTTTAGACTTAAAAAATTCCAATTTGTTGATGAGGGAGGCATAAGTGTTTCACAAACATCTCTGTTTAAAACACATTTGGTTCATTTTCAAAAATAACTATTGCTATAATTGTCTTTCAGTTTAAGGCAAATGGGGTTCAATAATTGGATAGGGTTATTTCATTGGAGTTAATGACGATTCCATGGGGTAGTCAGTTGTAGTGGGTATCAGTTCATTTCTGTGGATGATCCGATGTGACCCATAAATTGTCGGTTAGTAGTCAGGAATTATAAATCTGTTTTCAGAGGATATTGTCATTGAAATGGTCTTCTTTGCATATGCTGCTTGCCTGAACAAGTACATCACATCGTTATACTTTTTTTAGCTCACTTGAGCCGAAGGCTCAAGTGAGCTTTTCTGATCACATTTTGTCCGTCGTCCATCCGTCTGTCTGTCTGTCCGTCTGTCCGTCTGTAAACTTTTCACATTTTGACCTCTTCTCAAGAACCCTTGGGCCAACTTGGAACAAACTTGGTACAAAGCATTCTTGGGTAAAGGGGAATTTAAATTGTTAAAATAAAGGGCCAATAGAGAGATAATCAAGAAAAGATAAAAATAGGGTGGGGTCATTAAAAAAACTTCTTCTTAAGAACCACTGGGCCAGAAAAGCTGAAACTTGTGTGGAAGCATCTTAAGGTAGTGTAGATTCTAAATTGTTCAAATCATGACTCCTGGGGGAAGGGCGGGGGCACATTGGTGAATCAAAGTTTTTCATAGAAATATAAAGGAAAAATCTTTGAAAATCATCTTCTCAAGAACCACTGGGCCAGAAAACCTGAAACTTTTGTGGAAGAATCCTGGTATAGTGTAGATTCTTAATTGTTCAAATCATGACCCCCAGGGGAAGGGCGGGGCCACAATGATGAATCAAAATTTTACACAGAAAAATATAGGAAAAATCTTTGAAAATCTTCATCTCAAGAACCAATTGGCCAGAAAAGCTGAAATTTATGTAGAAGCATCTTTGGGTAGTGTAGATTCTGAATTATTCAAATCATGACCCTGGGGGAAGGGCGGGGCCACAATTGGTAATCAAAGTTTTACATAGAAATATATAGGAAAAAAAATCTTTGAAAATCTTCTCAAGAACCAATTGGCCAAAAACGCTGAAATTTATGTGGAAGCATCCTGGGGTAGTGTAGATTCCAAATAATTTAAATCATGACCCCCAGGGAAAGGGCGGGGCCACAATTGGTAATCAAGGTTTTTACATAGAAATATATAGAAAAAATCAAAAATCTTCTCAAGAACCAATTGGCCAGAAAAGCTGAAACTTATGTGCACATGGAAGGATCATGGGGTAGTGTAGATTTCAAAATGTCTAAATGATTATCAGTGGGGTAGGGTGGGGATGCATTATGTATTACAAGGGGGAAATCTGGTAAAGAACAGAATGGTCAAAGCTTCTCAGGTGAACGATGTGGCCCATGGGTCTCTTGTCTACAAATCAGATGTCATACTGAAAAAAGAAGATGTGTAAATTTGTCTTCTAAAATGATTTACTGCACGTTGTACAGTTCATAATTTATTTTTTAATTACTTTAAATGTGCTAACAAAATTGAAGTCTCATAATTCTGTTGAATTATTGTAAAACCAAGAACAAAATTATAGATTAAAATTCTTTTATTTAAGATGTTTTAAATACAATACAGTAAAGCTATACACTTTCCAGAGACACTGACTTGTTTCTTTTTTAATCATGATGCTTTTTTATTCTTTTAGACTATCTGAAGTTTTGGATTACCTCAATCAAGACATTTGGAGGCAAAGAGGCACCACTGTTTCTTGTTGTCACACACACAGAAACAAAATCTACAAATGTTAGTATTCTGTCTAATAAAAATGTGAAAAAAAGAATAACTGATATTAACATATCTTTAGAATGCACAATAACAGTGTTTACGTCAGAACTACAAGAGAACCAATATTTCATTTACAGTAAATCGTATCACACAATTATGTATTACATCCAATATGGCATTGTTAATCTATAATGGATACCTTATTTACAGTTTTATCTGTAATCAGTTAAAACTAATTGCCAGTTTAAATCCAAAATACATGTACATGATTTTCAGATTTTCAAACATCAACACACAATTTAGCATTTACAGTGATAAAATCATAGCTCACAATTATGAATTAATATGTCTAGTATGCTTGCTTTGTTTACTTCTTCAGGAAATAGAGAAGTATTTGGGGGAGTTTTGGAATGCCGTACCCGATGACGATAAAGATTGGTTAAGTGGGTCTCTGAATGATCGAGAATATGCAGTAGGTCTAGAGGAACTTAATGATAATACCAAGGAAATGCTGGAGTCAATGAAAAAATCCATAGTGGAACTATTCGCAGACAAGAACAATACAAAAGTTGAATTGCCTTCTTCATGGGCTCTAATGGAGCAGTTATTGTATGAAGGAGGCTGGAAGGTTTTGTCCCTGAGTGAAATCTGGAAGCTTAACTCATCTCTTCCTGATGAATACCAAATCAAAAAAGACAAGGAAATGTCCGAATTTTTAAAATGTTTCCATGACAATGGTCTTCTTTTGAATTTTGGAGAAGCGGACTTGAGGGAACATGTTATACTAGATATTCAGTGGTTTGCTAATGCTTTCAGCAAGATAATTGCTGATGAAAATCACATCAATAAAGATTGTAAAAGGAAATTAATTAAAGAGTGGAAATCCTTCAACAAAACGGGGGAACTTAAAGATAAAGTGATAAATGCACTGTGGAAAGATGAACCCTCTTACTTGAAACATAAAACTGAAATTATGCTGTACATGGAGAAACTTCAAATGCTGGTACCTTTGAATGCATATAAGGCTGTATCAGAAGGTGGCATGTCATGGTATGTCCCATGTATGAACAAAAAGCAGTTTAAAGCTGACTTCTGTGAAGATAAATGGGAATCCTCATCCATTTTGTGCTATCGATGCTCTTCCTTTGCCATGTTTGTGTTCTACAGACTGGTAGCATACTGCATAAGTTCTCTAAGATGGAGTGTAGCAAAAGATGAAGATAATGAAGGAAGTCCATGTCTCTATCAAACAGGGGCAGTGTTTGATCACAATGAACATACTGTTGTTGTTGGCATATGCAATGATGATATTCAGTTGCAGGTGCTGAGAATCAAACCATTGGCTGTAGAGAAAGGTGTATCAAATGAAATTGGAGTCTCCATTGATAAAGCAATAAAAAAATTGACAGAAACATTTATTGACACAAAAATATTCCATAGAGGATACAAATGTCAAAACATTATTTGTAATGAGAAAGATCTATCTTTTACCCTTTCAAGTGAGCTCTCCAAGATCAAGGCAGAAGAAACGCAGTGCAAGTGTGAACTTCGGGAGAAACATGTGATAAATGTACAGAGGACACAGGAATTCTGGGAAAAGGTAACAGTTATTAATCTTTATACTCCCTGTACAACAAAAATCGAAAAATCTATCTTTAGGACTTACATTGTCTGCCTGTCTGTTGGCATATATGTATATTTAAGTCCAGCCAATAACTCAATAAAAACACTGGCACATATATTTTTTACCAGCTGGGGAATTGTACTGATTTTGACCATATAAAAGATCAATGAATGAAAAAATATTAAAGAGAGAGACATTTGAAGTTTATATTTTACACAGAGAATTCTATCAGGAATGTCTTGATATGAATGCAAGGCCAATTGGTCAAGTTCAAGATCACTTTCAGAAATAATTTTTTAAAAATAAAATTAGTGTTACCATATCTTGTAAAATGGACCATTATTTGACTCAACGATTTCTTACGACCCAAGAATGTGTCATGATTTGAACTTATTTAAGATAATATGATGTTAACCAGAAAAAATAATTGGAAACTCGAAATGAAATGATGAAATGTAGTTAGGTGTATCTGTATACTTCAAACTAATATTGCTTATAATTTCAAAATGTGTCATGACCTTGATCAAAGCACCAAGTTTCTTTCAGACCAGTGCAGAGTAGATGAACTGTTTTGCAAGAGGTTAATGGATTTTTAATCTTTTACCAAAATTGTGCAATTAACTATCCATTGTCTCGTGGTTGGGGTACCAGGGTTTTAGAAGCTCTGATGAGTACATTATGATTCTCTCTAGATAAATCTTTCATTTCACTTTAATCCTAATTTTCCAAATTGATGTTATGTCACAAACTCAATGATATCTAATGGTAAATTAAAATTGTTTTATCCTAATTTTCCTTTCTTGACCTACAACAGGGCCCTTTGTTATAATCACTTTGGAAAACAAACTGTACTTGCATTAGGGTTTAGCTTTGCTTAATATATGGGGAATCATCTTATAAATTTTAATCTTGGTTTATAATGTTTTTTCCTAAGTTGGCTCCATTAGATGAACTAAGATTGATTTTGCTTCAGACAAAGTTGGCTATTTCCAGCACTTAGTTTCGAGGTTAAGATTGGTTCATTATAATAGCTATGGTTTATTTTGTTTCAGAGAGAGGCGAGTGATTCCAGTACTCCTGTGGCCTCTGGACAAAACCTAGAAGGCCGGTCTAGATTTGCAAAACTTGGTATGGCTACAAATGATGTGTTGAATAAGGCATACAGAGATATTCTGGAATCAGAAATTCCCGCATCTGACATTGAGAACAAGGTGGATTTATTATCAAACAAAAAGTTGAAGAGTCTGAATCTAAACGCACATCAAGAAGATCAATTGAAAAAAGCAAAAATATCAGGATATGAGGAATTTGATATTTCATTAACATACAAGTTGATAAGAAACATTTGTTCAAAGATACCTAAACCAACAAAAGGAGAATGGGGAGAAGAGCCTGCAGCAGGAGAGGTGACAGTGGGTGATGATATCGAAAGAATTAGGTTAATACGAAATAGACTTACTGCACACGTGAGCTCAGCCTCCATCCCTCAGACAGAATTCGATGATACCTGGTCAACAATGTCAGATGTCTGCCAAAGACTGGAAACCTTCACTGGTAAAAAGTACTTCGATAGTCTTAAAGGCATTCAGAAACTGGCTCTAAAAGAGGAGGGGGAAGATGCAATTAAAGCTATTATAGAAAAGTTTGTCAAAGATCAACAAGAACTGATGAAGACAGTCGTGTCAGATGTTCAAGAATTAAAGTCTCAAATGTTGACATTAAAACAAAATTGAAGTCTGGAAGCAATCTTTCAGAAATAATACATTTTACTCATAGAACGTTTGCAGGACTAGTACAGTAAATAATGTATTCTGTAACACTTTGTAGAAGATGTCGGAAATCTGAAATACACTCGAAAGTTTCATTGGTGAAACGCACTTGGATTAGCTTAATTATAATCATAAACTGAATTTGAGGAATTTGATATTTCATTTAGATACAAGCTCTTAAGAAACATTTGTTCAAAGATCCCCTAGCCAACAAAAGGAAGGTGGGGAGAAGAGCCTGCCTGCAGAAGAAGAAGTGACAGTGGGTGATGATATCGAGAGAATTAGGTCAATACGAAATAAATTGACTGCACACATGAAATCGGCCTCACCCTTTTAGACAGAATTCAATAACAAAGTGGTCGACAATGTCAGATATCTGCCAAAGATTGGAAACCTTCACTGGGAAAAAATACTTGGAGAACCTTAATAGCATATATAAACTGACTTTAGAAGATGAAGATGCTATTTCGGCTATTTTACAAAAAGTCAACAAGGAACAACCTGATATGTTGAAGAAAGTCATGTCAAATATGCAAAACTTAATGTCAGATATGAGAGTGGTTAAGTTTAATTTGAAAAAAAAAAGCAAAATTGATGTTGACAGGCGGTGCTGTGCAAATTAAACTTTTTATGCATCGAACATATGTAGAATGACTTCGACTTTAAACAATTGAAGACCAGCCTTTGTCAATTGTGAAGAAATGTGTATATCATCATTTCTTTTATGAAAAAAAAAAATAAAAAAAAAAAAAATAAGAATCAGCAAAGACTTTGGGCGAGCAGTTTTCAAATTATTTTTTTTTTTATAAAATTGATGGTTAAATTTGTTCTGGATGTGGAATTGATTGGTAATGATGGACAAAAATTGACTTACCAAAAAGCAATCCAATGGGATTGCAATAATCATAGACCATGGTGCTCAAAAAATTAAATAAGATATGTGAGAAACTGGACATTTTGTGTGGTTCTTATCCAGCTATTACTAGATATGAAAGAAATTGAAAGGAAGCTATGCAAATAAACCCAGAAAATATGGAAAGAAGGCTTACCAAAATAAAGAATGAATGATCTATTTTACATTTTTAACGGAACGTGAGTTCGACGTCCAACTCTCAGACAAAATTTAATGACAGTGGACCTTGCGCATATGAATTCTGTGCAGTCGCTATTTTTATGGAATATCTCCCGTAGTCATGCAATGATACTGATGCTACGTTTGAGATAATGGCTTCATCATTATTTGGATAATAGCGTTTTTAACAAATGTACAGCATTAAATCAGAATCAACTAATTTACATGAAAGAATTATATTGTAGAAGTGTTCAAATTCAAGAAAGTTAGGAGACGATCAAATCAAATGCTTATGAAATAGAAACAAAAATCAATCGTAATGAAAGAACTACAGATTAGGAGCTCGTAGAATATTGTGTAGAATATTAAAGAAATGCATATTTTACTTTATTTTATAATAATGGAAAGTGCATTTTAAGTGAACGTGTATCCTATACTGCTTGTACCTATTTTAGAGTAGCTGCAAAGTTCAAATTTGTATGGAAGTGTCGGACAAGACGGGAATATTTTCATTCACGATTGCAAATTTATAAAAACACAGATCTGTGATTCAACTTTGTTACTTGTGTTGATATGTTTACATGTATATCGTTTTGTTTTTGTATTGTAAATATCCAGTGAGATCAAAATATTTACAAAATTTTACATGCTTATATGAATATAAACGTACATTATATTTTATTAGTACAGAGATTTACAATGTACGATCCTACTGCATTTACTGTGTACATGTAGCTTGTTATATGTTTATTTTACTTATGCATTGTGTACTTTATATCCAACAACATGCTTCAATTAATTGACAGAATGTTTTATGATAAAAAATATATTAAGGCATATAATTCATAGGCGTCGGAACTCCCCCCCCCTTTTTTTTGCAAATATACACATAATTTAGGATTTAAAATTGGAGTTTACCTTATTTTGTTTGTTTCCCCCTCCCAAACTTTCAATTTGCTTCCGACGCCTAGGTAATTTTAGATACCTCTTTAGCCATCAATTGTTCTTAGGTCACCTGAGTAAACTCAGGTGACCTATTGCTATCTGTTTTAGTCCGTCGTCGTTCGGCGTGCGTCGTTCGTCGTGCGTTAACATTTGAACATTTTTAGCTTCTTTTCTGAAACCGTTGAACCAATTTCAACCAAATTTGGCATAAAGCATCTTTGGGTAAAGGGAAACAAAAATGGTGAATTTCATGGTCCCTGTCACCCTGGGGCCTGTAGAGTGGGGCAAAAACCACTAAAATTAGCGCAATTTTAAAAAAATCTTCTCCCTTACTCCTGGACATCAAGCAGTTTAATTGTTGGTATGATTGTAATCAGCATTGAGTCTTCTACAAAAATTGTGAAATTTATGGCCCCAGGGTCAGGGATTCTAGTCTAAAGCGGGGCTATATAGATTATAAAGTGAAAATGTATAAATTCTTTGAAATTCTTCTTTTCTGTTTGTTGGCATTTAAAATAAACTAACCAAGTGCATAGTTATGTTAAATTAGACTGCCTCTCCTTAAATTGTGAATTTAATGGCGCCGGGGGTTTCTACTGGTAGGGCGGGGCTATATAGATTATATAGTGAAAATGCAAAAAATATTTGAAGTTCTTCTTCTCTGTTCATGGGCATTAAATAAACTAACCAAGTGCATGGCTATGTTGAATAAGGCTCTTCCTTCCAAAATTGTGAATTTCATGGCCCCAGGGTCAGGGGTTCTAGTGCTAGGGCCGGGCTATATAGATTATAAAGTAAAAAATTTATTATCTTTGAAAATCTTCTTTGCTCCTGAGTATTAAATAAACTAACCAAGTACATAGTTATGTTGAATAAGACTACCTCTTCCAAAATAGTGAATTTCATGGCCCCTTGTTTTGAGGTTCTGGTGTTAGGGCGGGGCTTTATTAAATATATAGTGAAAATGCATAAACTCTTAAAAACTTTTCTTTTCTGCACCTGAGTATTTAACCAATGAACTATGTACATAGTTATGAGGAGGAAGGATGCCTCTGAGATTTTTGAATTTCAGGTCCCTGGGTTACAGATTCTTGTGTTTGGGGGGGGGGGAAGGCTCTAATGTTCATATAGTGAAAATGCTTGAATTCTTTGAAAATCTTTTCCTTTGTTAATGGGTATAATGCCAATGATCTTAGTATATGTTTATGAAAAAAACACTGTTTCTTCCAAAAATGGTTAATTTCCTGTCCCCTGGGACAGAGTTACTTTGGGGGGGGGGAGGGGTTAACATAGTCTGAAGTAATATAATGCTTTGAAGTCTGCACTTTGGTATTAATCAACAGCATGATGAAATAAAATTCTAAAAAAAATTCCAAAATTTTGAAAGATGTGGCCCCAGGGTCAGTGGTTCCTGTGGGATTGGGAGCTCAACTGTGGAGCCGCCCTAACAGAAGAAGCCCTGACCCAGGGGCCATGAAATTCACTAAAAGTGGAAATGCATTTTCTCTTTGTTACTCTGATTTACCTCTGGGTTTAAAGTAACCAAAATAAGCATGCTGAGTGTATAATTATGATAAGCAATGATGCCTCTTTCAAAATTGTGAATTTCATGGCCTCTAGTTTAAAACATGTTTCAAATTCAATTGTTGGAAAGTTGTTGCATGATACTCAGGTGACCTATAAGGCCCATGGGCCTCTTGTTCTTATATCACAGGTCATCATGTATTTATTTATCATACTTTAAGTGAATAGACACTAGACTAATTTTGACATATAGAGTAACTGCATTATGTATATCTATAAATGTATATGTAGGTATATTGAACAGTGAGGGATCTTTTTTATCCAGCACCTAGTGCGACACAGGACGTCGGTTTAAATACGGTATCGTCTGAAGGATCGGTCCTATCTGTCTTTAAAGGGGCATAGACACAGTTCAGCTAAAAATTCAAATTTATTTTTACACACAAATATTTAACTAGGGTCTTTCTAATGATCATCAAACATTTGAACTGACTTGAATCTTCATTTGCTGAGATACAAGACATATTTAGAGCTCCAAACCTTGATTATTTAAACAGAGTTCATGTCATGTTTTGTATAACATAGATTAATACTAATATATGTTCGTTAAAAGCAAATAAATTCAATAAAAAAGTAAGTTCTAAATACCATTGCATAGTTTCTAGTGATTTGCTGAATTTCATTATGTTATAGATAATATATTTCCCATATGTAAACAAAAGTAAGGCACGAGCCTTGTTTACAATCTGAAGAACTTTCAGGCCTGTATCTCCTTTGTTAATCACTAAATGGTGTTCAGATT
Organism: Saccostrea cuccullata; assembly: GCF_032062105.1. Lineage (NCBI taxonomy): Eukaryota > Metazoa > Mollusca > Bivalvia > Ostreida > Ostreidae > Saccostrea > Saccostrea cuccullata. Next base: position 12,377 of record NW_026939658.1, on the reverse strand, counting down.
TTTGCTGATAATTAGATGATGCATTAGAATAGTTAAGATTTGTAAGCCTTGAAATTGGTTTTAAAAATTCAGTTGAAACTGTGTCCATGTTCCTTTGAGTCCAACAGTGGGATTCGAACCATCGAAATAAGGATCAAGAACAGATGCTCTAACCGGACTGGCGACTGAATTAAAGTAACATGAATAGATTAGTAATATGAGTCGATTTTTTATATTTCGTATAATGATTAAAAAAATTAGATTTGTGGAACTTAAGGTGAAAACAGTTTTTAGCTCACCTGAGCCGAATTTGTCCGTTGTCTGTCGTCGTTGTTGTCGTTAACTTTTCACATTTTCATCTTCTTCTCAAGAACCACTGGGCCAATTTCAATCAAACTTGCTTCAAAGCATCCTTGGGTAATGGTGATTCAACTTTATTCAAATAAGGGTCATGCCATTTTCCTTGGGGAGATGAATCTAAATCATGTAGAATAATTAATCCTCAGCTAATGTAGATTCAGGTTTGTTCAAATCATGACCCCGAGGGGTAGGGTGGAGCCACAATGGCCAATCAAAGTTTTACATAGAAGTATACAGGAAAAATCTTTAAAAATCTTCTTCTCAAGAACCACTGGGCTAAGAGAGATGAAACTCGTGTGGAATCATCCTTGGTTGGTGTAGACTCAAGTTTATTCAAATCATGGCCCCCGGGGGGAGGGTGGGGCCAAAATGGCCGATCAAAGTTTTACGTTGGAACTAGAGGGAAAACTTTTAAAATCATCTTTTACGTACTTCGAAACCATGATTAGAGATATCTATATGGAATCATCTTCGGGTAGTGTAGATTCTAGTTTGTTCAAATCATGACCCCTGGAAGTAGGGGTGGGGCCAGAATGGCCGATTATAGTTTTACGTAGGAATGATAAGGAAATCTTTTAAAATCATATTTCAAGTACTTCAAAGCCATGATAAGATATATTTAGATGGAATCGACCTCAGGTAGTGAACATTCTAGTATGTTCAAATTACAATCCCCTGGGATAGGGTGGGACCACAATGGAGAATCCAAGTTGTACATTAAAATATATTTAATAAGTTTTCTTCTCAAGAATAGCAAAGCCATGATTAGTGGTACTTGTATTTATATGGAAGCATTCTCAGGAAGTGTAGAAATAAATATGTTCAAATCATAACCCCCAAGGTTAGGGTTGGGACACAAAGGTGGATCAATGTTTTACATAGAAAAATGAAGGAAAAAATCCCAAGAACAGATAAGCTCTATTTAGTCATATCAGCATGTAGCCATCCATATGTATTAAAGATTTTTATTTGTTCAAATTATGGCCCTTTAGGATAGGAAGGGAAACAATGGGGAATCAAATTCAAATTATTACGAAATTATATATAGAAACAAGAAGTTTAAAAAAGAAATCTTTTTATCACTAACAGCAAAGTCATATGCTATACTGATATGGAGGCATCCTTAAAAAGTATTAAAATCAAAAACACCCTCACCACCCCAACCCCCAACCCCAACCCCAACCCCCCCCCCCCCCCCCCACCCACCTCACTAAACTTTCAGTTCTGATCTGATATGTGCTCCTTCCTACTTGATGTGCACAGGTGATTCATGTGGCCCCTGAGCCTTTTGTTAAGGAGGCTGGTGGGTCAACAAATTAATCCCTAATTAACCAACAGATTTAACTTATTTTTTTAGATACGGTATCTTTAGCTGTCAACTATCATTTGACAAAGAAAAAAATTCAAAGAATTTAGTTTTAAAATTTGATCATTTTTGTATATCTTTATATGGAGCTCTCTTTTTTAAAGGAGATTAAAATAGTCTTAAATGGCTGCCACCCTCCAGCCTCGTTAAGTAGGATTCTTCTCACACAAAAATATTTCTTGTTAGCTCACCTGAACCGAAGGCTCACGTGAGCTTTGCTGATCACATTTTGTCAGGCGTCCGTCTGTCTGTCTGTAAACTTTTCACATTTTCGACTTCTTCTCAAGAACCACTGGGCCAATTACAACCAAACTTACCGAAAGAAGGATATGGAGATAACGAACAGCATTTAATCTCAAAGTCCATAAAACAAAACAAAATAAGAGCAGAGCAAACACGGATGCCCTTAAAATCAGAGGTGGGATCAGGTCCCATGGAGGAGTGAGCATCCCCTGCCGACCGGTCACAAAAAGCAACCTTGGGTGAAGGGGATTCAAGTTTGTTCAAATGAAGGGCCACGCCCTTATCCAAGTAGAGATAATTGGGAATTAATGAAAATATTTGTTGACTTGTTTTAAAAATCTTCTTCTCAAGATCCACTGTGCCAGGAAATATGAAACGTATTGGGAAACATCCTCAGGTAGTGTAGATTCAAATTTTTTTCAAATTATGACCCCCGGGGGTAGGTCGGAGCCACAATGACCAGCCAAATTTTTACATACAAAGAAATGTGTAGGAAAATTCTTTAAAAATTATCTTATCAAGAGTGACAAAGCCTTAATTCATCATATTTATGTTGAAGCATTCTCAGACAGTGTAGATTCAAGTTTGTTCAAATAATGACCCCCTGGGGTAGGACGGGGCCAAAATAGCTGACCAAAGTTTTACATAGAAATATATAGGAAAAGTCTTAATAAATCTTCACAAGAATAGCAAAGCAATTATTGATCAAATTCATACGGAAGCATCCTCAGGTAATGTAGATTCGAAGTATCCTTGGGTAATGGTGATTCAACGTTATTCAAATGAAGACCATGCCATTTTCCTTGGGGAGATGAATCTAAATCATGTGGAACAATCCTCAGCTAATGTAGATTCAAGTTTATTCAAATAATGACCAAAGGGGTTTGGCGGGGCCAAAATGGCCAACCAAAATTTTACATAGAAATACATATAGGAAAACTTTTTTTAAAATCTCAAGAAAAGCAAAGCCATAATTGATATTATTCATATGGAAGGATCCTTATGTTGTGTAGATTCAAGTTTTTGCAAATCATGACCCCCGAGATTTTGGCGGGGCCACAATGGCTGACCAAATTTAAACATTGAAATATATGGTAAAACTGTTTCAAAATCTTCTTATAGAGAATTGCAAAGCCTGATTGATCATAATCATATGGAAGCATCTTCAGGTTGTGTATATTCAAGTTTATTCAAATCATGACCCCCGGGGGTAGGGAGGGGCCACAATGGCTGACCAAAGTTTTACATAGAAATATATAGGAAAATTCTTTAGAAATCATTTCAAGAATTGCAAATCCATGATTGGTCATGGGACTACTTTTGGATTTAAACTTTTCAATAATAAACCAATTTCTACTTTAACCTAGCCACAGTGCTCAGGTGAGCGATGTGGCCCATAGGCCTGTTGTATTTAAGAATAAATGAAATTTTCACAGAATCAAGAAGACAATATTACTAAGTGATGGTATTAATATCAGTTTTGACCGTTTTATAGTAGAGTCAAGGTCATAACCGTTTCCCTGGTCATTCAGAATTTTAAAAAACTGCAACCAATCATGAGTGTAGGGTTTTCTATTTCAAAAGATTAAATGTTTTTCTCTTTGCATAGAAAGATGTTACCATATAGGATCCATAAGATATTACCAAATTGACTCAAATAGTTTAACAAAACTGGATTTTGGGTAATCTGTGCATTCTTTGTTTTTCTTAATTTTTTTAGGATATTAAAGTTTTGCGCCCTATATTTCTATTTTCCTTAATTTTACATATGGTAAAGCAGTCATATAGAGATAAAAATGATACAAAAATAAAAATGTTTTGACCGTTTAGTAAGAGAGTAAAAACACTTTATTCACGTGATGCTCAGGTTTTTATATTTCCAGTGTAGTGAAGATTTCAAATTGTCAAATTAAGGTCAAGGGAGTAGTAATATAAGGGAAAACTCGGGTTGACAAATGCCAAGTTTCTCAGGTGAGCGTTGTGGGCCATGGGCCTCTTGTTTGTATGTGTACTATGAGTTTTTCATCTTAGTCTTTCTTTTATGCTCTAATCAAATTTAAACTTATTTTTAAAGTAAAGTTTTCACATTCATTAGCTACAGGAGTGTATAGCGCAATGTTTTATATGAAGTCTTTGACAATAACACTTCAGATCCAATAATGGAAATAATGGCGAGAATTTCTCAACTTTCAAGTACTGGTCAGTCAATTATATTTCCCTCCCTAAACCAGGTACATTTATTAACCAACTTTATTTTATAAATACACCTCCAGACCCTTTTTCATCTATACAGACCGTTTTATATTTTCTATCATCCTACAAAAAAGATCACAACAAGCAGGCACAGAGATGAGACTGAATAAGTGGGAGGCAAATAAAGTATACAGGTTCGTTAAAGAATTAATTTAGAATTATGGAGTGAATAAGTCATAGAACAGTGCTAGAAAATGGAGAAATTATCCCCAATTGTGTGCAGAAAATTTTGCGTCGTAAATTGCACGTTATTTTCATAACGAGAAGGTCAAAGACTGATAAAAACATATAAAAACATAACGCTACAGTTCTCCAGCTACACTGTCACATGACATGCAGTTCTCAGCAGGTCTCTCTATTTGTAGGTAGAGTCTATAACATAACCCAGTCTTGGATTTCGGGAAAATTATTTCCGGATTGGTTTTCACATCTATAATTTTCTTGAACGCCGAACCCGATTGTATTCTTCATATGAGGCGGTAAATCCAATCTTGACATGTATTTTATGGAAGGAATTCCGGTATACTGCTTTGTTTTGAAATACGACCTCTTTCCTCACAACAGCTCCATGAAAGGGATGAAGAAAATAGGTATGAACGTAGTAAACATAGAGATATGTTTTGAAATAGTGATTGAATATGCAGTGTAAACACTTCAACAGTGTTCAACGGGTCTGGTATAAATATATTTAAGTATTACGAGAAAATCAAATTAAAAAATATATAAATATATATATATACAAATTTACTTCAAGTTTTGTCAAAGGTCTACTTGATAAACTACCTAACCTAGTCACGGTTCGACATAAAGTCTATAAACTACCTAACCCAGTCATGGTTCTACATCACCAAGTCTGTAAACTACCTAACCCAGTCACTGTTCAACATCAGCAAGACTGTAAACTACCTAACCCAGTCACGGTTCAACATCACCAAGTCTGTAAACTACCTAACCCAGTCACGGTTCAGCCTAACCAAGTCTCTAAAGAACCTAACCCAGTCACGGTTCAACATAACTAAGTCCATAAACTACCTAACCCAGTCACGGTTCAACATCACCAAGTATGTAAACTACCTAACCCAGTCACGGTTCTACATAACCAAGTCTATAAACTACCTAACCCAGTCACGAGTCAACATCACCAAGTCTGTAAACTACCTAACCCAGTCATGGTTCTATATAACCAAGTCTGTAAACTACCTAACCCAGTCAAGGTTCTACATCACCAAGACTGTAAACTACCTAACCCAGTCACGGTTCGACATAACTAAGTCTATAAACTACCTAACCCAGTCATGGTTCTACATAACTAAGTCTGTAACCTACCTAGCCCAGTCACGGTTGAACATCACCAAGTCTCTAAACTACCTAACCCACCCATACCGAAAAAAGTTATAACTTAGTTATAACTTTTGTAACTAAAAAAAGTTACAAAAAAGTTATAACTAAGTTATCGGAGTTTGGAATGGCATGTTTTAAGTGAGGTATAATTTAGTTATAACTTAGTTACAAAAAAGTTATAACTTTTTCATAACTTTTCACCTTTTATTGAACATAAATACAGCAAGTACATAAAAGTTATACAAAAGTTATAACTACAAAAAGTTATACTTATTAAAAGTTACACAAAAAGTTATAAAATAGTTACAAAGTTATACTTTAGTTATACCCAAATAAACATTGGAAAAGTTACAAAAAAGTTATACCCAAAAAAAGTTATGAAAAAGTTACAAAAAAGTTATACCCGGAAAAAGTTATACCCAGGAAAAGTTATAACTAAAAAAAGTTATACCTATTATAAAGTTATGAAAAAGTTACAAAAAAGTTATACCCCAAGAAAGTTATGAAAAAGTTATAGAAAAGTTATACCTAAAAAAAGTTATAACTGCAAAAAGTTATAACTATAAAAAGTTACACCTATTAATAAAAACTTTTGTAAAAGTTCCAGTGAAATTATACACTGTATGTTAACCTGTTGTGGATTTACTAAGTTATAAGCTTTTAAAAAGCTACTCATTAAAATTTAAAAAAAAAAGAAAAGATTTTTGAAATTTATACAAAAAAGATTATTTAAAACATATTAAAGGCAATAACAATTTTACCTAACAAACACGATAAAGATAGCTTGGTTTATTGTCAAATACAACTAAATGAATGCACATGCAATTGTTTTAAAAATTCAAGTGTACCTTATTTTACATCATGTCATCTACAACAGATTGAAATTTCTCTGGTTGTTTTAAAGAATACATTTTTAGCATATAGCAATTAGGGTCTTTGTAAAATTACCTAGCAAAATGCATTCTACTCTTGCTAATTGTATAAACAGACATCACTAATTTTTAAATATTAACACCCTATTTATTTTTGATCTAGCTGTATTTCAAAAAAAAAGAAAGGTTCTATAAACAGTGATTTCAGTCACAGTTTCTAGCTGCAGACCACCCTCCTTGCACAGGTATCCTTGCACGTGTACAGTTGTTTATCTTTATTATTTGAAGATAGGCTGCACTGAAAGTCGGCTGAGTTAGCTGACAGACTTAGCCATCGTTTGACAGGCCGCACTGGTAGTAGACCAAGTTAGCTGACAGACTTAGCCATTGTTTGACAGGCCGCACTGGTAGTAGACCAAGTTAGTTGAAGGACTTGGCTATCGTTTGACAGGCCACACTGGTAGTAGACCAAGTTAGTTGAAGGACTTGGCCATTGTTTGACAGGCCGCACTGGTAGTAGACCAAGTTAGCTGACAGACTTAGCCATTGTTTGACAGGCCGCACTGGTAGTAGACCAAGTTAGTTGAAGGACTTGGCTATCGTTTGACAGGCCACACTGGTAGTAGGCCAAGTTAGTTGAAGGACTTGGCTATCGTTTGACAGGCCACACTGGTAGTAGACCAAGTTAGTTGAAGGACTTGGCTATCGTTTGACAGGCCACACTGGTAGTAGGCCAAGTTAGTTGAAGGACTTGGCTATCGTTTGACAGGCCACACTGGTAGTAGGCCAAGTTAGTTGAAGGACTTGGCTATCGTTTGACAGGCCACACTGGTAGTAGACCAAGTTAGTTGAAGGACTTGGCTATCGTTTGACAGGCCACACTGGTAGTAGGCCAAGTTAGTTGAAGGACTTGGCCATTGTTTGACAGGCCGCACTGGTAGTAGACCAAGTTAGCTGACAGACTTAGCCATCGTTTGACAGGCTACACTGGTAGTAGGCCAAGTTAGTTGAAGGACGTGGCCATCGTTTGACAGGCCGCACTGGTAGTTGGTCAAGATAGTTGACGGACTTGGCCATCCCTTGACAGGTCGCATCTGTAGTTGGTCAAGTAAGTTGACGGACTTAACCGTCCCTTGACAAGCCGCACTGGTAGAAGGCCAAGTTAGTCAATGGTCTTAACCGTCCCTATATTGACAGGCCGTACTGGTAGTAAACCGAGCTAGTTGACGAACTTGGCCATCTCTTGACATGCGGCACTGGTAGTAGGTTAAGTTAGTTGACGGACTTGACCATCCCTTGAAAAGCCGCTCTGGTAGTAAGCCAATCTAGTTGATGGACTTGGTTGTTCAATGACAGGCTGCACTGGTAATAGGCCAAGTTAGTTGAAGGACTAGACAGGCTGCAATGGTAGTCAGCCTAGCTAGTTGATGGACTTGGTCATCCCTTGACAGGCCGCACTGGGTCAGCCGAGCTGGCTGAGGGACTTGGCTGGTGGTCTGCGTCCCTCATTTTAGCTGGTCAGACGTCTTGGCTGGTGGGCAGTGTGACTGGTAGTCGGCTAAGTTTTCGTTGAAATATGCTTGCAATTTTAACCTTTTCTTCAATTCTGCAAAAAATTGTAAAGGTTCAAAATTTACATTATAGATATTAGATAGTATTTTTCCAGCACTCATTTGCATATCAAATTGAAAACACTCTTCCATATCAATTAATTCAAATTCATTAATTCATCCAAAACATGGAAAATACAAGACTTATTTAAGATCTATACTTACAGGAATCAGTTTTAGATTGAAAGATTTATTGAATTTTGAAATGAAAAAAAAATTACTTTACCTTAAACAAGTAATATTGTGAAGAATTTCATGTACTCCTGGTCAGGACAGATTCAGCTCATGGAAACATCATGTACCAATATTCTGCTTTATATAAAAAAAGAAAATTAATGTTAAATTACTCATTTCATTGCATTAATTAACATTGCAGCTAGATCATGTTATGATCATGCTGATGCGTTAAGGCTTCACAATATTTTAACAGTTCAGGGAATCTATAAACAATTGTGGGAATAAATATGACAAAGAACAACATATTTGATTAATATACTAAATGCTGAAAAATATTATGCGTTTCAAATACTTTCAATTTGTTTACTTCAGTCTTTGTCATTCGACATACCAATCAAAACAAACAAGAAATCTAAGATTCACACGCCTAGAATTGTGTTCATTCCCAATATTTCTTCTTTTTGGAATGTTATTCCAGAGGTACTAAGTATACTTTACTAAAATCAATAAAATGTTAGTATAAATATCGCCTTACCAACTGGTTTTATCTCCTTTTTTTCTATCAACACTTTCAACATCCAAACATTCAAATCGTCCATGGAAAAATCCGCGCTCTGTTATTGACCAATCATAGAACTCAAAAACGTCACGTGATCGAAAAAAAAATAAATAAATAATTCATTATTAATTTATTTTAAATGCAAATAAACCTAATTGTGTAATTTCAACCTTAAATTAAAAATATAAATACCAGTTGGTGTTAAAATTTTGAATTTATCTTAGTATCAACAAAACGGACATCGGAGGCCGGCGGCCGCCATATTTGCCGCCATTTTGAATTTAATATTTGTTTATTTGTGAAAATAACTATTATAACTGGGTTATTTAATTATGCAAACAATAAAATCTACATGTAATAGTCATCTGCTTAAATCTTAATATAACTGGCAGTCTTTATTCACAACATCGTAATATCTGTTCAACATGAACATGCACATACTCTATGCTGTTGTTTATCTTTTTAGCCATCCATATTACGACTGATTTTCTTCAGATTTCAAACAACCTGTGTAGAATTGTATCATTCAGAGATTGTGTAATACCCAAGCTGAAATATTTACGATGTGTTGGCCACAAAGGTCACCTAGTACAAACACCTGTCTCACAGAAAACAATAGGGAAATTTACACAGTTTTGCACACGAAGACTTCATGAGATTACATTTCATACTGTTTATATCTCTTGCAGTACATTTATATTTCCCCAGAATTATGAAATATATTCATTCCCAACTTCAGCTGTAAGTGCATTATTATAATTTACAAGACAAATATTATGTCTCATCAGGGTCTCAATAAATACGTATTTTCTAAGAGAGAGAGAGAGAGAGAGGGAGAGAGAGAAAAATTAATTATTCTCAACTTTAGTTGAAACTTACATGACAAATATCAATTTAAATAGACAATAATATTTATTACACACACATGACATGTACTGTGTACACACCCTCAAACACCACAGAGAGAGAGAGAGAGAGAGAGAGAGAGAGAGAGAGAGAGAGAGAGTTTCTCATTTATAGATGTAATTCACAAGATTTTATTTCACATCCCTTCTGTTGAACTTGACATGGCTGTGGACAGCATATTTACCGGTATTATGAATGAGAAGTCGATCACTGGTAGTAACCAATATTATTTTTCAGGAATTGACAAAGTTTTCTGCTGCAGTGTTTGAAAAAAAAAACATTTTGAACACGATCAAAATTCATTCAAATTAACACTTAGTTTATATGTTATTTTTGAAAAAAAAGGTGGTGTCAAGTAGTATCTATTAAATAACCCCCAAAACTTGTAAATTTATACTGGTAATGCTTGAAAATGGCTAAGTTCAGAAAAGTTATGTTTTAGTTATACATGAAAATGACAAAGTCCAGAAAAGTTATGTTTTAGTTATACATGAAAATGGCTAAGTCCAAAAAGTTACATTTTAGTTATACATGAAAATGACAAAGTCCAGAAAAGTTATGTTTTAGTTACACGTGAAAATGGCTAAGTCCAAAAAGTTACATTTTAGTTATACATGAAAATGACAAAGTCCAAAAAAGTTACATTTTAGTTATAACTTTTTTGTACCTCACAAGCTAGGTATAACTAAGTTATACTTTAGTTATAACTTAGTTATAACTTTTTTCGGTATGGGCAGTCATGGTTCTACATAACCAAGTCTGTAAACTACCTAACCCAGTCACGGTTCAACATAACTAAGTCCATAAACTACCTAACCCAGTCACTGTTCAACATCAACAAGTCTGTAAACTACCTAACCCAGTCATGGTTCTACATAACCAAGTCTGTAAACTACCTAACCCAGTCACGGTTCTACATAACCAAGTCTGTAAACTACCTAACCCAGTCACGGTTCAGCCTAACCAAGTCTCTAAACAACCTAACCCAGTCACGGTTCAACATAACTAAGTCCATAAACTACCTAACCCAGTCACAGTTCACCATCACCAAGTCTCTAAACTACCTAACCCAGTCACGGTTCTACATAACCAAGTCTATAAACTACCTAACCCAGTCACGGTTCGACATAACTAAGTCTATAAACTACCTAACCCAGTCACGGTTCAACATCACCAAGTCTGTAAACTACCTAACCCAGTCATGGTTCTATATAACCAAGTCTGTAAACTACCTAACCCAGTCAAGGTTCTACATCACCAAGTCTGTAAACTACCTAACCCATTCACAGTTCGACATAACTAAGTCTATGAACTACCTAACCCAGTCACGGTTCAACATCACCAAGTCTGTAAACTACCTAACCCAGTCACGGTTCTACATAAACAAGTCTGTAAATTACCTAACACAGTCACGGTTCAACATCACCAAGTCTCTAAACTACCTAACCCAGTCACGGTTCTACATAACCAAGTCTGTAAACTACCTAACCCAGTCATGGTTCTACATAACTAAGTCTGTAAACTACCTAACCCAGTCACGGTTTATAACCAAGTCTGTAAACTACCTAACCCAGTCACGGTTCTATATAACCAAGTCTGTAAACTACCTAACCCAGTCACGGTTCAACATAACTAAGTCCATAAACTACCTAACCCTGTCACGGTTCAACATCACCAAGTCTCTAAACTACCTAACCCAGTCACGGTGCTACATAACCAAGTCTATAAACGGTTCGACATAACTAAGTCTATGAACTACCTAACCCAGTCACAGTTCAACATCACCAAGTCTGTAAACTACCTAACCCAGTCACGGTTCTACATAACCAAGTCTGTAAACTACCTAACACAGTCACGCTTTGACATCACCAAGTCTGTAAACTACCTAACCCAGTCACGGTTCTACATAACCAAGTCTATAAACTACCTAACCCAGTCACGGTTCAACATCACCAAACATGTTTGAAAGTTTTTAAGCTATTTGATATGTATTTATTTGTTTCATTAATTATTGATTATTTATCAATACATGTAACATGTATAACAACATGAAATTTTATGGATATATTTTTCAGGTGTAGAAAACAAACCTCATCACCAGAAGTCTCTGAAGAAAGTGGTCGTGAAACTTAAAGAAGACCTAAAGGTCTCACCTGCAGAAAATATAGAAAATTATTTTTATGTACAGTTAACAGACTGTGAAATATCATAGAAGTCTCAAGAAAGGAGAGGTAAAATAATGAAATTATAAAAGGTGCTATTATAAATATGATCAATGCATTTATATTCAGGGACTGACTGAGAGATTTTTAAGGCACTTGTCCAAGGGCAAGTACATGGTCAAAATTCACTTGCAAAACCTGAATTTTTGCTTGTCCTACCATAACCTAATACTGTATTTTAATATAAATATTTTTAAATTGAAGAGGAAGACAAATACTAAGTAGATCATATGGCTTTTTTTAAGTCACTTGCCCATGGGCAAGTGATCGATAAAATTTCACTTGATAACCCCTAAAATTCACTAGTCAATAGCTCAATTGCTCAAATCATGACCCTCAGGGATAGGGTGGGCCAGAATGGCAAATCAATGTTTGGACAGCAAAGCCATGATTGGTCTTATTTTAGTTTGGGGGCACAAAGTAAGTTCAAATGTAAAGGTCAATAAAGCCACAGGTAGTCAAAGAAATATCCAAGCATCCTTAGGTTAG
>NW_026939657.1:0-9501 GCF_032062105.1 Saccostrea cuccullata | reverse complement strand
ATACTTTATTCATGAAATTTCCCTGGAAAATAATACATTAAGTACCTATATGTATGTAGAACAATGCTAAAATATTAAATTTAAAATAGGGGAGTGTACAAATGCTTCACGCACGGCAACAATTTTCTGCAATGTTAAAGACGACAAATCATTAATGAATGTATAATAATTAATCCAAGTGACTTTTACAAGACAAGAATACACCAAAAAATATTTCTACAGTAACACGTATTTTAAACTACATGTAGGTCTGAGAAGTATGAACAGTACTGCAGATAATTTTACTTCATTAGATATCTTTAGAGCTAATTAAATTGATCAATAGCGTGATTTTAAATTTTAGAAAAGACCAACTGTTTAAAATAGTCTATTATTAGAGAAGGAAAATTCCTTCTTTCACCGTACCTAAATATATGTTTGCCATTTAGTATAATTATTGTATTTATATTAAAGCACCTGACATTAGAATTAAAGATTTCAATGTAAGGAAAAGATCGGAGGCATTCCGAATAAATTGTTTATCTTGCGTTCACCGTTCACTTTGTGCTCGTTTGCGCTCCGTTCGCGTTATGCGTTCACCAATTTGCGTTCAGCGTTCGCAAATCGTTCACTCACCGTTCGCTCTGCGTTCGTTCACCGTTCAGGTGGGAAAGTAGAATGTTTCAGGGACTGTAACTACAAAATATAATCTTCCGATGAAAAGTTTTATTAAATTTTGCATTCAGAGAGGGGGGTGTAAATCACAAACAACACTTTAATTCTCATCTCTGCCCCTGCCCCTACTTCTTAAATAAAATTTGTTACAAGTTAATCTTTTATCACTTACAGGAAAGTCCACAACGTAGTCGGCAAACCACCGGGGGCGCTGTCGAACTCGTGTAGATCGTCTAGGCTCCATTCTATAAAAATAAAATCTTCATTTTAAAAAAAAAAATTTCTTGAAACTCAAAATACACCCTTATAGCAAACTGGTTTATGATGAATTCCACTTACTAGTTTTCATTAACTTAAATAAAGGTTATAACGAAAAACATTTAATTTATAACAAAGGAGAAGTGCCTGTTCCTGGTTCTTAATATTATAAGTATATGTAACATCAAACTTGCATAGTTTTACTTTGATTCCACACTTCTAGTTAAGAACATATATAACCAGAAGTCTCTGTCTAGACTGTAGTTCTACAGGTTTGTATTTACATGTAAAACATAGGAAGAGAAAAGTAGCAGTTGGGACTTGAAACTTTGCAAAAGCAATAAAATTATAAAAAGAAAAATGATCTTTTATTAAGTCTCTTTTATGTGGAAAGATTGCAATAAGACTATAACTGTAGGACTAGCCTTTAACGAGAGGCCCATGGGCCACATTGCTCATGAGACTCAGAGGAAGATTTTTTAATGACCCCATCCTATTTTTGTCTTTTTTTGATTATCTCCCTTGGAAAGGAACTTGGTCCTTCACATTAACAATTTAAACTTCCTTTAATATAAGGATGCTTTGTACCAAGTTTGGTCAAAATTGGCCAAGTTATGGCAAGCCCATTTGCTATACAGAGATTATCTCTCTCAATTTAGAGAGATATCTCTTTAAAGAAAATGAGATATCTCTCAATTTAAACCTTAAGTTACAGAGATATCTCTTATACTTAGAGAGACATCTCTTTTGATTAGAGAGATATCTCTTTCACATGAACAGATTCCTATTTCTCCTTGAGAGATATTTCTTTCATGAAAAGAGATATATATATCTGATTACATTAAAGTGACATTATATCTCTTTCACATAGAGAGATATCTCTTTTACTTTTGGAGATATCTTTCCAAGGTAAAGAGAGATCTCTTAAATGTTTGAATAAAAATTGTGAGGTCAAGGTCACAATTAAGGAAGATAAAAGGCAAAAATTATAACAGGTTTTCATAGCTTTCACCAGTTTACCAGTTTATTTTTATGTATTTATAAAAGTGTGAAGTTTGATGAAAATATCTTCATTACAGTTTCTTTGAAACTGATTTTCAAATCCAACTAAGCAAGATTGATAGTCACAAGGAAGATTAGAGACAGGTAAAAAAAAATAGACAAGTTCAGACAAATATCTAAATTTAAGAAAAGTAACATCAAGGGGTTGTCCAGTGGCTTTCATCAATATGTATCAGCATACAAAGTTTGACATCCATCACAAAAAAATTTTCTAAGCTACTAGAACTAGAACTGTCCAAACGGGACAAAATACCCCCCGCTGGGTTTTTCAGAAGTAAGTTTTTCCATAATAAAGATATGTATCAAACATGAATTATGAAATTTTTCTTTCAGTGACCTTGAACTTCCCCAAATGACCTTGGGTAATGGGCAATCTTAAACATTCTTTTTTCTGCTTATCAAGAATATTCTTTGAAAGGGGTGGACCTGGTCATGGGCAATCTTTGTGTGAAATGACAACCTACCAAGTTTATTCAAGTGGACCTGGTAAAAAAAAAAAATCCTTGATCCACGCCTGAAAAAGCATCTCTTGAATAACTAAGCAGGCCAATACATGGGCAATGACGACTTTTGTTATCATTGGTTATTAATAAGTATTGGTTTAATATTACATAAACACGTTTTAGACACCTGAAATTTAGTTTGAGTGGAAGAAAATTTCCACATACCCCCCAACATGCCCAGGAGCATGCGCAGTCATTATGCATGAAGACGTTCCCCGCTATTGCACCTTTTATTCAAACTGTTACTAATTACACAGAACTAATAAATATGTTAAAATTACAATGTATGGTAATAATGTAAACAAATATTTCATATACCAATCAGATTGTGTGGCTAAATAATATATAGGACCGTGACCTGAAAATGGCGGCTGGCGGGAACAATCGAGTACGTACTCACTAATGTTCACGTTATCAACAAAAATTGTTTTATTAACTAAGTTAAAAATTAACGATTTCTGCAGAAATAAACTTACCTCAGACTGAAGTTATCTTCTTCTGTGACTTCGATGATGAAAGAACGCTTGGATAAATCGCTTGGAAGGCTTTTTGCAGAAGCAAAATGCAAAACACTGCTATTCGATTGAAATCAAATCTCAGTGTGACACATTAAGGGTCAGATCACGTGATCAATCTTGGTCAATAGAGCGCGACTGAAATGGAGAGAAAGAAAGAGAGAAAGAACATGCATTATGCGTATAGGTATTAGCTGCAGATTCTGTATATAATTTTCTCTAAAAGTTTTCAGGACCAAAATGTAAACCACTGGCGCTAAGTTTCATCGGATGATGGTGTATTTTGAGTAATACTCGTATGTGTTTTTCTAGGTGTCCGAATACCCTCATTAAAATAAAAATAACAATTCGCTGAAGTTAGCACGTTTTAAATAAGGTCATATTTCTTCTTTTATATAAGTATATGTACCGGTATATGATATTTTTTTTAAAAAAGTTCCTTATCACTTTCTAACCTTTAATTATAACACAAATACATTCATCAGTATCTAGTAGTACAATTACATGTACTAGTTTGTCACCCAGACAACCTTTCACGGCTGGCATCACAATTTCACTAATTGCGACTGAGTCACCAATAAAAGGTAATGTTTTATCACTGTACACATCAGATGTATCATGACATCCTCTACTACGTCCAGAGATCCAATATTACGTCCACGGAAACTGCTAAAAGTACCACTCTTCGGATCATTGAACTGATATTTTTGAAAGTTTTTTTTCTCTTACTGTAGCACTAGCTATCTTGTTTGAGGACAACTTCTGATGATCACAATCAAGGGATTTAAGTCTCTTCTCCTGAATTAGATTTTCTTTGAACCACTCTGCATGTCCATGGGATGGAATTGATTTGATTTTTAAGGTCTTTCGTCTTCAGCGGAAGACCTTACTGTTATTCTTAGGTTTCTTTTCCACTATTTTTATTATTATTAGGGTCTTCCGTCTTCAGCGGAAGACCCTTCTATTATTCTATTTTGCTCTTACTATTTTTTTCCTTACCGATTTTGTGCAGAGGATTTCTCGGAGATGGCTGGATCGATTCGACTCAAATTTTCAGACTTTATGTGTTTCTATCTGAAGTTTATACCGGCAATTCCATTTTTGAAAAATTCAGGTCCGGTCACAAGTTATCACCCTTTGATCGAAAATTAGAGGACCTCCTTGTCTATGATGGAACTCAAATACGGCTTGAGCTAGAATGCTGAAATTTTCAGAGATTATAGAGGACATGGTCCCATAATGCACCTGGGTTTTCAAATTTTCCAAAAATGTGTAGTAAACGAACCAGGAGTGAATTTTCGAGACATTTTGAATCATATCTTAAAAAGTATAGTCATTTTGTCAAAACATACTGAACAATATTTGTGCAAAATGACAAGATCTTTCAAATGATATCAATTAAAATGTGCCGACTCATCAAATTAGGGATAAAAAGGGTCCAAAACAATTTGCATTATAACTCTTAAACGATCAATATTTTGTGATACATTATTGAAACAAAAATGTTCCTCTTAATGACCTTCAAGCATATATCATACTGTTGATGTCATATACTACGCATTTAGGGGCAACAAGGGGCTAGTAAAAAAAATTTCCTACACCGGTATCTCAGTAACAATTCGGTGGATTTTTATAAAACTTTCAGAGATGATAGGAAACAATGTCTTGCGAGATGATTTTTTAAAAAAAATTATAAATTCATTTCCGTTCGCTAAATATGACGTATTTTCGACGTTTTGCTGCAATACTGATATGTCCTTTTCTGGGAAAACTACGCAAAATAGAGATATGAAATTTTCAGGAATGATTGAATGTAATCCTGACATTGTTAACCTGACTTTTTAAATTTTAAGAAGGTGTTTTAATTTTTTTAATTTTAAAGTTAAATATTTCAAAAAAAAAATTAAAATTTTTTTATTTTTTTATACCATCAGATAGATCTTGACAAGAGCTTTCCAAATATGTATTTGTTTTGTGTTTGAGTACAATAATAAACAATATATACGCTCAGGTGTGTTAGGACACTTGAGTGCAAGTGTACTATTAGAAATTTTCTTTTAAAAAATCATTACTCTTTTATTTATTGATCGATTTCAATTTTTTTTTTTTTGCACCATCAAATAGATCTTTTCAAGACCTTTCCAACGATATATTTCTTTTTATTGTACGTGCACAAAAAAAGAAAATACATGTATAGGCTCAGGTAAGTTAGACTTTCATTTTGACAGGACATGTCATTATCAAGGACACTTGCAAGTGACCATGCTCTTCGGTGCTGCTCTTTGCTCTTTGGTGGATATCTTTTGATTTTTGTAAAAAGTCATTTCTCTTTCATTTCTTGGCCGATTTTAAAAATTTTTTAAACCATTGAAAAGATCTTTTTAAGACCTTTCCAACGATATCTTTTTTTTGGATTGTAAATGCAATAATAAAGAAACTGTGACCTCAGGTGTTTTAACAGGAATGTTAAAGTCATTATCAAGGACGCTTGCGGTCAGTGCGGCTGACTGTACTCTTCGATCTTTGGCCTATTCCTTTAATTTAAAACAATATTACACACTGTAACTGGAAATTCTTTAAGGGAAAAGAGTGAGATTTTATCGATTTGAATTTTTCAAAAAAATTCATTTGCATCTAAACGTTAAAAGAGGGCTATGTCTGTAACTATGGAAGATAGAGAATATCATACTACGTATTATGAAATCTCTCAAAGGTCAAGTAGAGTGAGATTTAAACGATTTAGTTTGTTTAAAAATAAAATTTAAATTGCGTCTACATGTTAAATCAAAGACTGTCTCTTTACATTGGAAAATGAGGAACACCATACAGTGTGTTTTGAATTCTTTCAAAGGTCAAATTGAGTGGCCCCTAAATATTTCAATTCAGCATGTCTCCACAGCGAAAAGAAATCTCTGAATAGGTGTTGAACAAAAAGTCTTGGAAATCACAAGACCTTTCATTGGCTATCAAGAAAAAGGGGCTGACTACTCAAATTAAGGGCTGAGAGGGGCCAAAAGTCTTTCATCTTTAACTCTTTAATGATGAATATTTTGTGATACATTACAGAAGCAAAGATATTCATGTTAACGATTTGCAATAATATATTATAAAATTTTGATCATATTTTACGTAATTAGGGGTCACAAGGGGCCAGAATGCTGAATCTTTGACGCTTCATATCTCGAAAAGGGGGAATATTTTGATAAGCAATATTGATCAAAAGTTGATCAGAATAATGTTCTAAACAATATGCATACTTTGAATTTTTGTAAAACGGCCCCATTAAGAACTTGGAGGAGTGGCCCCTAAATATTTCCATTCAGCATATCTCCACAACGAAAAGAAATCTCTGAATAAGTGTAGAACAAAAAATCTTCAAATTCGCAAGATCTTTCATTTGGTATCAAGAAGAAGGGTCTGACTCTTCAGATTAGGGGCTCAGAGGAGCCAAAAGTCTTTCCTCTATAACCCTATAATGATCAATATTTTGTTATACATTTCTGAAACAAAAATATTCATCTGATCGATTTGCAACAATATATGATACAATTTGGATCAGATGTTCCGTAATAAGGGGTCACAAGGGGCCAGAATGTCAAATCTTTGACGCTTTATATCTCAAAAAGGGGGAATATTTTGATAAGCAATATTGAACAAAAGAAGGTCAGAGTAATGTTCTAAACAATATGCATACTTTGAATTTTGTAAAACGGCCCCTTTAAGGACTTGTAAGGGTGGCCCCTAAATATTTCCATTTATCATATCTCAACAACGAAAAGAAATCTCTGAAGAGGTGTTGAACAAAAAATCTTCAAAATCACAAGACCTTTCATTTGATATCAAGAAAATGGGGCTGACCCCTCAAAGTAGGGGCTCAGAGGGGCCAAAAGTCTTTTATCTATAACTCTCTAACGGAACACCTTATTGTTTTCGTTCGGTTTCTTTTTCCCTATTATTATTTTTTTCTTACCGATTTTGTGCACGCGATTTCTCGGAAACGGCTCGCCTGATTTTCACCAATCTTTCAGATCTGATAGATATTTATCTGAACCTTTTCGGAAATTTTCGTCGTCGATAACGTCACTTCCGGTCGTGAGATATGGACGATTTTCTGATTTTTAGAGGGTAGGCTTGTCCTGAGATCTCCTCCTAAACGACATAAGATATTGAGTTGAGATTTTCAGTGAAGGTAGAGGAAGGATAGTAGTTGTGACATTTTGCATATAGACCTTTCCAGGGGATAAGGCATTGACGCTCGCCTGGGCTCAAAAAATAGGCTCACAAGCATCTCGCAAAATTTGACACGTTTTCTTTTATATCGTTTTCCTTCTTAATATTTTGTTAAGACATATATAATAAAAGATGTGCATTATAGTAAGACCTTTCATTTGATATCAAGAAAATGTGGTTAGCCCTTCACATTAGGGGCTTAGAGGGGCCAAAACTCTCTCATCTTTAACTCTTTAATGATCAATATTTTATGAGACATTAATGAGGCAAAGATATTCATCTTAGGGATTTGCAACATTAATATATAATAAAAATGTGATCAAATGTTACGTAATAAGGGGTCATACGGGGTCAGAATGCTAAATCTTTGATGCTTTATATCTCGAAAAGCGTGAATATTTTGATAAGCAACATTGAACAAAAGATGGTCAAAATAATGTTCTCAACAATATGCATACTTTTATTTTTTTCATTTTTCATTTTTTTTTCCATCGACACTTCCGTTGTAAACCGGAAGTACTTTAAATATAGCGATTTTTTTCTCATTTTCTAATGAATGTAATTGTTTGATATAGAGATTTAAAGATGCGTAGCATCTTAATATTTCCACCGGAAGTTGTCTAAAAATGAGTATTTTCCATCGAAACTTTCAGGGATAATTACTGCATGCTTGATGTAGAGTTAAAAATCGTTTTGAGCACATACGGTCGAACCGGAAGAGAATAAGAAGAACAGGAAGTTGATTGGAATTGATTGATACTACATTGTTTTGTGTTTCTAAATAAATTTTGAAGAATTCTTGTGCCTCTTTGAGACTTTTATCCTATCAGTGGAATTATCCCAACACAGGTCTTATTCCATCAGATATCGGACGGAAGACCTACTCGATGCTCGCAACGAGATCGCATCTAGTTATTATATACATGTATTATAATTATATGTTATTTATAAAGTTAAACGAGACTTACCTGGAAGGTGAAGTTTGACTGTAATTTTTCCTCCATTGAGAGACGTAGGGATCAAATGAGATGAAGTTCAAGGTCACGTAATCATAATTCAGAGGAGTAGTAGTAAATATTGGGGCATCAAGTTAAACACAAAATAATAGGGTGGGAATCGGAAAATTAATAGGGTTGGGCATTTGATCCCTACGTCTCTCAATGGAGGAAAAATTACAGTCAAACTTCACCTTCCAGGTAAGTCTCGTTTAACTTTATAATTTTTCCCCATTGAGAGCCTCAGTCTCAAATGAGACTTCAGAGTTGATGACCCAATAAAAATAGATCACAAACTTCATTATCAAAAAAGTGCAAACAAGTTTTAACTAACTTTATTAACTTCAACTCAGATTGATGAACATATTTCTGTATATAATATTCTACAAGTTGTCATTTTGAAAATTGTCCAACAAAGCATTGCTGAAATCACTAGACAGTTTAACTGGTTTGTTATAAAATTTTCTAAAGGTATTGTCAGTAGTCCAACCTGCTGTTCTCAGAATTGTGGCAACAGACACCTTAGCTTTAGCTGCAGCACTGGTTGCTGCTGATCGTGTACTATGCGGTGAAAAACAGTTCATGTCTATTCCAGCATTTGTCATAACTGATTTGATCCAGCGACCAATGGTATCCACAGAAATTGGATTATGAGGCTTTTGGGTACTTATAAACAATTTACATTCTGAGCCTCTCAAATTTTTAGTTCTATGAATATATTCCCTATACACATGTACAATACATAAATCTATATCATTTGGATAAGCAGCAATAGAAATTTCATCTAAATGATGCCCTGGTCTTGTTTGCTTTAACAAATCACCATATTTAATGATTAACATATTATCTCTCACAGAAACATTTCTAACATCTAGAAGATGTAAACCTTGTTTTCGCTGTCCAGATAATAAAGCTAACAACATTGCCAATTTCTTTGATAACTGAAACAAAGACAAATCCTGCACAGGAGACAATGTTTTAAGATATCCTAAAACCTTATTTACATCCCATGTAAAATGATATTTGGGTAAAGTTGGTCTTGACAAAAATACACCCTTCATAAAACGTTTAACTAATATATGATCACCTATTTTCTCACTCGAGTGATCAGAAAGAGTCAAAAATGAACTTAACGAGCTTCTTGCCGTGTTCAAAGCACTGTAACCAAGATTTTTCTTATACAAATTTGTAAGAAATTCTAAAACTAAATAGCATCTTTGATATCAAGTGAGCTAAACCAACAATTTGGTTTTATTAAAGATAATGCTGACCTCAATGTCTCCA
>NW_026939656.1:0-9623 GCF_032062105.1 Saccostrea cuccullata | reverse complement strand
TACATTTCTATAAAGGTTTTGTTTATTTCTATTGTTTACGAAAGATGATAAATATTTGCTCAAGGAATGTTGATTTTTACAAAAGCATTATGGAATACACATGTATTTTTTGTAAAGGACACACAGAAATCTTAATTTATATGTTTTTTTTATGAAAATATGTATAAAATTAATATTACAAATGCTAGTTTTTTTCCACAATTATTATTACAATACATGAAGAGTAACAAAAATAAATTATAGAATACCTGCATGATACATGATTATGCTTGAATTTGAAAAAAATACACATAAAAATTAACGACATTATCGCTAATACTTGGATTTACCTTATTTCTATGTGATAAAATTAAATGTAATCCTTTCCGTTGACGAATTTAACCTCTATCTTGCCTTTCAGATCACGATTAAGAACCTGCTAGGTCAGAAATAAGGTCACAAAGATACATGGGTGGATCCAAAGGTATCAAATGCCATAGCTCTTAAGGAGTAAACCCTATTTTACAATACCCGCCTAATTAAACATAATATTTGACATGTTAAGCATATTTGCTTTGAAAGGTTTTTTTTTTCTTGAATTCAAGTTTGAATTCCTGCATGATTAAAAAATAATTGCACTATTTCAGGTTGACAAAATGCACATCTTTTATTCTCCAGTTGACAATTAAGTGACGATATGGCTATTTTTTTTTTATCATAAACAACAAAGGAAATGTGGAAATGGGAAAAACACTGCAATGAGCTTAATGAATTTTTTGCTTCAAAATGGGGAAATCGCCAGTAGGGACAGTTACGATGATTAATCAGACTCACAGAGGAAAAAATGTAAATGAGACTTTTTATAGATTTGCAGCGATTTGGGGAGGGCCATGGGTCATTAAATGATCAGCAAAGGATAGAAAGACCATACGAAGGGAGGTTGGACGGAAACGTTCACTCTTGACGTTGTCAAAAAAGTAGACTTGCCAAGGTTAGTGTGATATGAGAAACTTTGTGTTATGGTACTGATAATAGAATTTCGACAGAGGACTGAATTATAAAAAGAATGATTGTACTATGGGCTTAAATAATTCATAAAGAAAGTCAAATATGTGAATGTGTTCGTAAATGTGAAATATTGACATAATGCAATGAATGGCAAGCGTTTAAGTGTATGACAGCGCGTAATAGTCATATGATCGACGTTATTTAGGTGCGGCGACTACTATAATTACACGTTGTATTTTTAATTTAATTTTTAATTTTGAAAAGGTATGAATAGTTGAATTTGAATTTTTCTGCTCTGACTTGAAAGTATTATAGTTTCGAGCATGTATACTTTTGTTGTTTTATGTCGACTAGTAGCAATTTTATCGAAGTTTTGACATGACTTTTGGATTAATCCTCGAATTTTGTATCGTAAGATAAACAGGCATTTAAAACTAAAGTAACATATGTGTCTATTTAGATAAATAATATCTAGGGTCCTCCATATGTGATATAACTGGTGGAACTGTATTTCCAGAACAGTTTGACCGAGATCTGAAAGAGGGATCAAGAACTGGAGTTATTTATTCTGTATATCTCCTACAGGTTTAACATTGGCAGACAGGTACCGGTATTTGTGAAATTAAATAATCGTTAATTAATAAAAACACGTGTATACTGATTATTTATAATTCTCCTTCAAAGTTCAATAATTTTTAAAAGCTTTTTTTTTTTCTTTTCTGAGAATTCCATATTTCTATCCAATTATTAAAGATTATCTATATGTAGATATGGAATAGAATCTAAGTGGTGCATATTACTATAAAGGGTTTTTTTTTATTTTTCATTTCTAAAAAGAAATCAGTTGCGATACTATCTGTATGATATTATCTTTATGACTTGTATAAACGACACGAAAAAGTAAATTTAAAAATATGTTGATATATTCAAAAATATGGAAGAAAAATAAACGATATTAATTTTTTTTTTTCATTTTTCGTAGTATTTTGTAATCAATTTGCTTAAAGATTGGTAGATTTTAGTACGAAAATGATAATATAAAATTTTTAAATGGCTGCCTCCCTTCGAACATTCTATATTTGCTTCTTAGAAAGAAGATACTGCGAACACTCTTGAGCAATGAGAAACAGTTGACTCTTTCAAAAAATTCTTCCAAGATTTCAGAGTATATGAGGGGCAGCTACGTCTTGAAAAAGAAGAATTGTTGAACATTCTATAACAAAAGAGAGACAGCAGATTCTTCAAACATTCTACAGCAAATGAGGGACAGTTGCTCGTTGAAAAAGAAGATTGTTCGAAAATTCTAATTAAAAGCAAATCAATAATAGTAATAAACAATGAAAGACACATCTGAGAAGAAAGGACTTCAAGAAAATCACCAAGACCAAGACTTCGATGACCAGAAGAGATCAAACGATGAAGAAGGGAAGCAAACAGAACAGAAAATAAGCGGTAAACTCCGGACTATGTTGAAGAAAGACCAACTTTTTAGGAAGAAATACATACTGACAGTGGCATACATTGCTTCTTTTCTGGCACTTGTGAGTATTAATGAAACAAACGATGAAATGTGTTCTTTTATTTAAAAAAAATGAATGTAATGTAAAATACGTGATAAGTCAAATATTTCGTTGATAAAAAAACAGAGTTTAATGGAATATCTCAACAGTTAGAAACTGACTCCACACTTATCAATTACATTACGGGGTATTCGTCAAATATTTTCCACCAATATATCTTAGGGATGGGTGGAGGGTCAGATGGGACCTACCTTTCCAGACCTCAGACTTCTTGCCAAGACAACCCTGGAGAAAGGATCCCTGTTCTTTACGATGGGGACCGTTGGCTATCTCTTTGGGTCATTGTTAACAGGCTTTCTCTTCGACAAGCGAGTCTTAGACAGAAACCTGCTGATGTTTATTGCCACCGCCGGATACGGCGTAATTGTTGCAGTTATACCTTGGTGTGGGATGTTTGAGGTCATGGTGATTATACACATTTTCAAAGGTGCTTTTGGAGGCGGATTGGACACTTGTAAGTTCATGGTTCACCATTATTGTATGAAAGTGTTATTTCAGTAAGAATCTGTTTGTAGAACTCAATTTTAACATTATAATTGTGATTGTGAAGCAAAATACAAATTTATAGGGAGATTGATTGAATGTATACTGTTTAACGTCCCTCTCCAGAATATTTCACTGATATGGAGAAGCTATGTTTAGGAAAGGTAATTTCGAATAATGAAGACGACTATGAAAATCCATGATGGAAAGACTTTAAAAGGCCAGAATGAGTGTATTTCTCTTTTAAAAGATATTTCACTAATGAATTTAGAATTAACTAAGTAGTAATTTTCTAAATATAATAAATGCCAATTTATTGATAAGTTCACAAGGAAAAGTGGCTTATATGATATTCATGTGGTTATCTTTTTATTTGAAAATTATGTGAAAATCAAATGAAAATTACATAAATATATGTTCCTGTAAATATTATGTGAATAAAAGGTTATATGATATTCACAAAAATCCTTTTTTAACTTTCTTTTCTTCGGTTTTCTTTGCATGATATTTATGCGATATGCTCATGTAAAACTCATGTGAAATTTATGTCAAAATCACCGAAAGTTTACACAAAAATTTCACCTGTCTCGTTTTTTTTGTGTCTTTTTCGTGCAAAGAATTCACATGAAATGTATGTGAGCCACTTTTGCCTGTGTAACTTGTATAAAAACACCTTCAGTCAAAGAAAGGGATCTGTTTGATATGGTTTCTTTAAAATCATGCATATAAAATTCTGTTTTTTTTACCAAGGTGGAAACGCGGGACTTGTTAAGACGTGGGGTGACGAAGGTGATGCCTATTTCAGTGCTTTACATTTTGCATTTGCTGTTGGTGGAATTCTGTCCCCTTTGGCAGCATCACCTTATGTTCTGTCACCTGACGAAAATGGTCCCCAAATTATCTTCCCAAACTCTACCAACTCTACCCATGGTTTATTTGAAGTTACAAACATATATAACACGACCAATAATTCTTCAGCGCAAACATCAACTGACTTTCAGGAATCGTTAATCTATATTCCATACACTATGACCACAGGACTATGTCTACTAACATCCCTTCCATTTATTGTATTTTTCTGTATATCCTTAGAGAAAGCACTTGAAAAAGATACAACAATGGAGGAGGTACAAAATAAAAGAAAACCTCACCAAAGGCTTAGAATATTGGGATTCATCAATATGGTTATATTTATGACTGTATATGTTGCTGTGGAGGATAGTTTTGCTGGTTTTCTGACAACGTTCGTGACGTCACAATTACATTGGTCAAATGCTGATGGAAGTTACATCACCTCTATCTACTGGGCATCGTTTGCTGCCGGACGTTTTCTGGGAATTTTCCTAGTTAGATGGTTCAGCCCAGCAAAAATGATCTTTACCTACAATTGTGCGCTTTTGCTGTCTCTTCTAGGCTTTCTTCTTACGTCACAACATGACGCTATATATGGCATATGGATCTTCACTTCACTAACCGGATTCTCTTTATCAGTAATTTTCCCCACCGTTTTTATGTGGACAGAACAGAAATTCCTAAAGGTCACGGGGAAAGTGGCCTCCTTTTTTCTCGTGGCGGCTTCGGTGGGATTTATGGTGAATCCACCGATTATGAGCGCTTTGATGGAGAACTATACCCCTATGTGGTTTAGCTACCTGTTGTTCAGTGAAACGGTACTTTTACTCGTTCTTTATTTCTCAGGATTGTTGATCTCTAATAGAATAACAACAAAACGTTCTAATATGGCGGATAAGGAACTCGTTGTTTTAAACGAATAAAAGTCACGATAACAGTGATTTGAACAATCATCAAAAGATTCTAATCAATTACAAATTAATTCTATGACAAAGGCAAAGAAATGTGTTTTTTAATTAGTTACAGATGTAATTGAGATCTTCTAAGGAACGGTCAAAGTAATATTTCTTATTAGCAATATATACTGAGAAGCAATATATTTTGTAAATATGGAATACTCATGTGTTTCTATCTAAGTGAACTGTACCGTAGTCAGATTGTTTTTGTGGACACTATTGTTTTTTGTCCTCTTCCTATGCTGCAAATTGTGCACAACTGGTATCTACTGGTATTGGTATACACCACTTTACCCCCATATGTTTATTGCTTTATCTCGCGGAAGTAAGATTAAGTGGATTCATGTATAAAACTGTGTAAAATATTGAAAGTGTTGTAAAAATCAAGGAATGAAAAGAATGATTTGTGGTTAAATGAGATTTTAATCCAACTCGTTAAGTGATTTTATAAAAATACAACTCGTTAGACATGTTAGATAACTTGACATTCATATCAAACCACAAGTCATGGGAGAACAACATTTACCGTTATACTGTATCAACAATAGGTATCTGTCGGCATAACCAATACCTGTATCCATAGCGGGTATCTGTCGGCATAAACCGCCGATATTATACACAGCAGGTGTTTATCGGCATTCACTGCAGGAAACAAACATACGCCATGTCAAGAGTTTATACAAATCGTCTTATAATTTCAGAATACGTACTTTAATATTATTTACATAAGATACATGCATTATGATTTTTCTTTGAAAACCAGGATTGGTCATGTCAGGTGGTGAAAAGACATTAAAATTCAATATATTTTTTTAATAAAGTAAAAAGTCATTATTTAATTTTTTTTCTTAAAATAAAGTAAAAAGTAATTGAAATTTTATAAATTAAAAAAAAATTGCTTCCTTATAAATAACGAATGTAATCACAGAATTACTTGTTCAGAAAAATACAAGTGATTACAAAATTAAATCGTCTATAACATGTATAATCAATATATAAAATCAATTATATGAAAGGATGACTAATATTTTGTCGTGCTCAAAATAGAAAAAATGTGAAAAATAAGTAAAGATTTTTTTATATGTATGATACTACTAGTATGTACCGAAGAAAAAATATATATAGTTATGTGTGCCTGATTTTTTTTCTTTCGTTTCGTTTAAAATGACACGAATACGCTGTCATACACGATAAGAAAGATGGACGATTTAGGAACAATAACTCTGTTGTAAACTATATGATTGCACAGACACGTGCAATAATGAAAATATATTCATTTGTTATAGATATTGTATGATTGTATTCAAATACTCAATAGGAAACTCCCTTGTTGCTTTTAAGGTAAGCTTACTTATTTTAAATGTTTATCTATCAATAGTAACGTGACTTGTATCTCGAGTTGTTTTATCATGTATGGAAGTCCATGTATTTTAATAATATTCATAAGATAAAAATATCAACCTTTTTTCTGTTTAGTGTCAAAATGTGGTAAATCTGAAAAAAAAAAAACATAACTGATCATTTTTTTTACAAAAAGCATAAAGAATTATCTCTAACAAAGATTGCAATGAAATCTATGGGAAAAAGCATTTCCTGAAAATAAAAATCTAAATTATAAGAATATCATTAAATACTGCAGTGTAAAGATGTATTGAAACATTAGCAATAGAATGTAAATTTAGAATACTATTAATTTTATGCCAGGATAAGTTTTTTTAATTGCTTTTTTCTTTATTAATTAAAAAAGAGGGATATAACTTACCAAAATTCAGGTACTAGTAAATACCACCTTTAATACCAATAGTAATAAATGGGATTTATCATGTCTAAATATACAGAGTAAAATCAACACCTTCACACTTGTTATATATTCAATTTCATTGAATCGGTTACTATTAGGGATTGAATACCTTAAGGAAACTTACAGAGAAGCGTGGACCATGCAAACATTGCACGTTTACAATAAAGTCACGTACAGTGGCTGCAACGGTATTGTTGACAAACCAGTCGTGTAGAATCGTTCTTGTATCGTGCGTGATCGTTTGTGTAACGTGCGAGATCGTGCGTGTATCAGACTCAATCGTTTGCGGTTTTATTCGTGCAAGATCGTGCGTTTAGAATTGTGTAAATTTCGTTTTGTAAGTTTTTATCGGAATGTTGTAAAATTAACAAATAAGCATTTCTCTTCTTTTATTTTATTTTATTTATTTAAATGCAAATAAAATGAATGAAGCGCAATTTACATAAATGCAGAACGAACTAATTATTGCTCGTAAACAAGCAATATAGTAAGTCGTACAATATTACGTTCTAGTCAAATGGCGCGATCAACATGACCAATATTGTGATAAACCGTACATACGAGGGCTGTTCAATAAATAATGTCCTCGGTGCTCAGAAAGAAGCAAAAGACACTTTTCAATGATTTATTCTTTATGATTTTACTAATTAATATCTCTTTTAAGTAAAATACATGTCCGTAACATTTTTTATCCAATTTCTGATCGTTTGTAGAACTCATTTTTGGGTATGACCCTTAGTATACTGGAAAGTGGCAGATCCAATGATTTCCTGGACTTGTTTCTTCTTTCTGAAAGGTATTTTTTCCAAGTTTGGAAATAGAAACAAGTCAAAAGGTCAAAGATATGGCGAATATTGTTAACGTGAAAAAATATTAACTTTCTGTTTATCCCGAAAACCCCTTCACTCTTCAGGGCATGCGGGTTTGGACGCTGTCTTGAAGAAATTCAGTGTAGTGGATTCCTGATTCTGGGCCTTCCTCTAATAAACCTTTTGATTTTTCGGCCAAAAAAGTGCTTTCTGGACTCCTCCAGAAATTAAACTGTCTCTCCGAATACGATTTTGAACAACAATACCGCTAATGTTTAAGAAAATTACATATAAATCTGTCTTTGTGCTCTTGCATACCTGTGCACTTGTCAGACATTCGCCGTTTTTATCAAGCACATCTGATGGTAAATTTTGTTTTTAGGGTTTTAAGCAATAGATTCATGTTCCAATATCTGTTTAAAAATAAAACAAACGTGGATAATTACAATTACTGATATTTTTAAATAATTGTTAAGAATTTCGTACACGCTGTCATTTTCACTCATTTTTCAAAATATATGGTGACCTTTGAGTATCAAGCTTTTTTACCGCAAAACTTTTCTTAAATACAGTGTAAACTAACCCCGATGTGATGTCTATCAAATTTGCTATGTGTCTTAAAGTCAATCATACATCATCAAATATTATTTGTTGAAATTTGGTGAACAGTACATAAGTTATAATTTTTGTTGGCAAGGAGGGTACCCATTTTTTATGCCCATTATATAATTTTTTATCATTGAAATCCACCTGCTCTTTTGTCTATAAAACAGGCATTAGTTGCTGTAAATGTCACATATTTCAGTGAATATTTCTTTGGGAGTTTTAACAAGTTTTACGGCAGCTTTAATGAAGCTTTTATTTTCACTCTAGTTTACTGATTCTTTACCATTCATTTATAATGCAGTGTCTCGAAAAGCCCTTGTTTCCCAGCTTCTCACGGTGAAACTATGTGATGAAAAGTGGTCACATAAATTGTTATAAATTCACGAAAGGTTCAATAATGAGAGAAAGTCAAGTTTAATGTCATACGATGTCTGTAATGTATGTCATATCGTTCAGGACATTATTTATTGAACAGCCCTCGTAGATCTTTAACGTTTTTTTTTTTTATCTGATTTTCATTCTTGTTTACTGCTAATTGTGATAAAGATATTTTTAAAATCAATACATCAAAAATAAATATTTTTACAACAACATACACATTTCTCAATTCTTACATAAATATTTATTCGACGAATATACATGCACACGACATGATGTTCGGGAGTTTTGATTATCCGTCTCTATCTCTGGAGCATACTTTTAAATAATTTTTGCAAATAAACTAAATTACTGGCAAGTTCATTTTTAGAGAAACATTGAATCAATGGAAATATACGGATATGATTTGTAATTTAAGGCCTTCCGTGCTGCCATTTTTTTCAATCGTTTTCAATCCCCCTTTCTGCATATCATGAAATCCAATTCAATCAAATTATACGGCCCACAAACATGTACATCTTCTGAAAGAACGAAAAAAAATCTGTTTTCTTAGGTCGGAGAATTACCTAAATAACTATATACTTATAATCTAAAATATTATGTCTTACTTGGATTTAGTTACAGAAATATCCATTTCCGGGTTTTTTCAATGTCTATGAAATAATATTGATAATTCTTTGAAATCTTAAAGCCGCTTGGTCCGATTCTAATCGCTAAAAATATATTCGTTTTTCTTCTTGAAAAATAATTGTCCATAAATTATTTAAATTATTTATTTAAACTTTTTTCACATTATAACCCCAAAGTCTTTTTCTTTTTAAAGATATCAACATTCAAAAGTTAAAAAAATAATTTTTGTTAGGTCACACAAAAAATAATCCTTTGTTTACATTGCGTGAAATCACCTTCGAAAAATTAAATTTATCGCTTACATGTATAACTCATGAAGAACAAACCCTAGCATTTTTTCCACAACAAAGTTGTACACGGGCAATATTTTAGCCCTCGTTACTAAACTCCTTTTTTAAAAAATCTTTAAAAATATCTGATTTTCCTTTATTCTGTAAATATGCATATTAATAGAAAAAAATACTATGGACTATATTCAGTTAATTTCTTAATTTTTAAAAGATATATCATGTCAGACTTAGGATTCTACTGATGAAAAAAA